>NC_046172.1:116553371-116623371 GCF_011064425.1 Rattus rattus
TTTACCACAACTGGTAGTCACCTATCTGCCTCTTTCCATATTTGTCCTCTGCAGTGACAGGGGTAATAGAGCTGTGTCAATGTAGTGTTTTATGACAGAGGCACAGGCACTGAAACACTGTAAGCCCTTGGACCTATCCCAGAAGCTTACAAAGATGTGGGTATATAATCTGGTTTGCCCAAGGAATTCTACTTTAAGATTCTGACCACAAAACAGGCAAGTACTTAGTATATCACATACACGCACGCACACACCCATGCACATAGTCATCACTCAAAATTAGCATTTAGGAAATGAATTGAATAAAAGTTTTCATTTAAAGCACACAGTGTACAAAAAATATGCCATGACTTGCTTCAGAAAACAATAGAAATTATGTTACAAAAGGTATTTTCCATCTTCAAAATCCTCGTATGTGATTTCTTATCTAATGTGTAATAAAGAATCACTTATTCTGTGGTGCTCAGAAACCATTAAAAAGGGGGTGGAAAATACCAGAAAAGGGCGGTCAGTCTCATGAGTGCAGACAGTTCTGCTGTGCTCAGTCCACAAGTCTGGAGCTCACAGCTGAGAAACTGACACTCGGAAGGAAGTGAGCTGTGTTGAAAAGGCTTAGGCTTAGGGTAAGAGAGTGTAACCCCCAAAACATGCAGGGGAGACCAGCTGGAGATTCAGAAGCTTCAAGGCGGTTCTCAAGGGCAGCTGCTGGTCATCCAACTTGAAAGTTACACAGGAAGAGCAGCTGGAGTGGGACTGACATCAGAGACCAGCCTTCATGCGCAACTAGAGTGGAAAAAGGCTCCCCGTGCCAGAGCAGTCACTTGAACACCCAGGAGCGCTTAAGAGCCCATTCTCCTCATGGCAGAAACCCAGGATGGCCACAGATAGAAAGCTATCACCCTGATAGCTACTTACAGCCCTAAAACTATAAGCTCTGTTTCTATGGAACAGTGAGAAAAGCAGAAATGATGTCAGTTAAAAGCCGAGGCCAACAAAACCGGATCAAAAAGAGGCATGAAGACTATGAGAGACAGTTTTTTTTCCAAACAACTGAACATTGGGCAGAAATGCCAGGGACAGCACAAGCACATATTTACCAAATGTTCTTGGTCTGAATCAACACCAACCCTAAAGGAAAAACACAAAGAGTAAATGAGATTTATTGAATCCAATGGAAGGTCTACTCACATATATTCATTATCCAGAAAATGCTTTTCTCAACACAGAAGCTCCAGAATGGTCACTGTTCTCTCTCTTCTCTGGTGCGTGCTGCTTTCTTTAACAACAGCTTTGGGTCTAAGGCAAGCAGGGCAGATATTCTACTTCTAAAACCTCACTTACCAGTTTCGGTAAAATAGCACTTCTTCTGAATGTCAGTCCACTCTAAGCAGTAAGAATGATTAGAAAGTTTGACAAACAAAGCTGGCATACTGCTCTCATGGCAACATTCTTAGGATGACAGAGGAGGGTTCAGTCCCAGGCGCACTGCAGGGTGACTGATGGACATTAGCCTTGGTTCCTCAGAAGTCCTGTGCATCTACATCAAATTCCTTCTTTGGACATCCCAGGGACCAAGTTCGTTAGCCAGCTCTGAGTCTCCTCTACACTAAGAACTTGCCAGCTCTGTTCTTTCTCCTACCCTGCCTGTCAGGTCTCTCCTTGCCACCCATCTGTGTTGTTCCAGCCTGTAGTCTGACTCATGGCTGAGGGTTGAGTAAGCCTTTCCACATGCCAGGCTGTCCCCAGAGTTCACTCTCCAAGGCATGGACTCCTTAGGTCACTGTTTCACAGAAGCTTCTGACAACAGCTCACAATCCTCGATCCTTTTAAGTCTAAAGTCCTTTGTAGGACACTCAAAATTCTCCACACACTAGTAGCCACCCTTACTCCAACCTGCCTTCCCCACAGCCCATCATTGTCTTCCATGTGTCCTGCAATACTCGAACCCATTCCCTTTCCCAGACCTTTGTCAACTCCAAGAGTCAATACTGGTTTGGGCTCATGCCACTCATTCCCTCAGGTGGCAATGTGTGTGTCCCCTCACCTTTCCACTCCCTTGTCAAGTGCCAAAGTAGCTACTCTATGACACAGAGAATCACCTCCCTTTGTGTTTCTGCAGCCCATTCGAAGTTCTTTATTACAAAATACATCACAGTACAGTATAATTATTTACCTGTCCGTCTCCCCAAAAAGACTGTGAGCTCCTTGAGGGTAAAGGCCATGTCTCAATTCATCTCTGTATCCCCAGAGTCTAGCATAGTACCTGACACACAATAGGTGCTCAAATGTTTATTGATTCAGTTACCAACTACAGACAGCACAGACAACACAGAAGTACAAGAAGCTGTAGCAACATCTGCAAGGACAACACTCAAAAGAGGGAAATGACACAAGGCTACATCTGGAAGGTAAGGGATGGTCAAGTATTTGAAAATAGGTAGCCACAACCAGATTCAAAACTCAAACAAAGGCTCATTTGTTAGAAATGTCCAGAAACTGTTTAATAGCTTCCCAGTCACATTGGACTCTAACCACATTTATGCATCTCAAGTGACACCTAGTGGTCAAGATGATAGAACACTTAGAACATTAAAACGGCACTGTATCCAAAACCAGTGTAATAAACATTTAGAGAACACTTATTACTTGCCAGGCATTGCTGAAGCACAGGGCATATAGATAAACATGGCCCCTGTTCTCAAGGGCTCACCAGCCTGTGGAAAGTAGACCCAACTACAAGACTCACAAAGAGTTTGCCATTAAGGCAATGGACTTCTCCTAGGATAATTTCTAGCTTCTTATGTGAGTTCAGAATCACTAGCCCTACTATAGTATCACACAAAGAATGTTTCCTGCCAGGATTAAATGAGAACAATGTACTACAAATGTTTCCAGTGCTTGATGCATCACTAGCACTAAGTGGTATGTAGTCTTCTAGCAGTATTGGATTACAAGGATGAACGGGCTCATTGCTGTGATGGACAGACCCAATGCTACACCGCAACTCCAAGAAGAAGGAATTCGGAAGAGGGAAGGGTAGTAGTGTCAATTCTTGTGAATGAAAGGGAATCCCAGGCCACGAAAAGGCTCAGAGACAAAGAACTGCAAGCATGTGCGCTAGCTAAATGATGGGGAGCCAAGTGTGCCTGTCACACATGTCAAAGGATGCAAGCTGATAAACTCATTGGGGATCTGCCACTTCTAGGACGCAGGGATGTGATCTTTTTACACTGGAAATTAGACCATTTCCCTTGCTTTATTATCCTCAAGGTCCCCATGGAATTTTCCAACCCAAAGTCTTCACTATATACAACAAGACCCTACAACAGAAGGACAACCTATAGCTCCCTGTAAAACAGTGGTAAGTAAGGTCTTGCAACATAGCCATACAATGTGATCCCATGTCACCCTAATCTGGGTAACTGAGACTAAGATCATGTAACTAGGGAAGTCAAAAATCTTTGCTACTGATCCTTCACGGGTAGTTCTCAGTATCCTGATCCCTTCAGGTCTGGTCCACCAGTTTCTCTACTTACCATTTGATCACTCTCATCACGAAAGTTTTCTCTGTGTCAAACAGGCCGTATCTGCTCCTGCCTTCGCGTCTTTGCTACTGATTTTTCCCTCTGTCTGGACTGTTCTTCCTGGTCATTGTTGAACTGGCAGAGTCTTACCACCCAAGAGGACTGGGCTCAAATATAACCTCTCTAAGAGACCTAGCCTGGCTTCTTCATATTATATATACCACATTCCCAGGCACGATCACAGCATCTTAATTTCCATCACATGTAGTATCATCTAAAATTGTCATGCTCATTTATTTATTTACTAGTGTATTATCACTTTCCTCACTAAATTGTAACAAAGAATTTTTCTTTTTTATTGCCACCGTCCTTTTGAATAAGGTTATTTCATTTTAGCACTACTTGCATTTTGGGCCAGACAATTCTTTAATTGCAGGTCTAGATAGTAGCCTAGTCCATGCCCTGTAGGATGCTTAACAGGATGCTGGCCTCTGCCTACTACATAGCAATAGCAGTCCCTTCCCCTAGTTGTGACCATCGAAAATAACTCTAATATGTTGTCAAATAATCCCCTGAGGATACAAAATAATCTGCTAGGAACCAGTGGGTTGGAGGCTCTACCAAATCGCTCAGTAAATATTACTTGACATAGTGTGCAAAGAGCTTTGCAGATGCTAGTTCAGCAAATCCTTGCCACTCGGGGGAAGAGGTGTCATGCTGCAGATGTAGAAAGCAGGGAAGAAGGAAAGACCAAGAGTGTAATGGTTAGGTTTGGACATACATGAATCTTTAGTAGTCCCAACTCAATAGCCACTTCAAACTAGGACTAAAAAATGAGGGGGCAGGAAAGAGATGCTTAAACATAGCCTTTGCCTTTACTCCCAAATATGCATAGGAAGGAGAACCCAACGTTTTAGGCTTTAAATGCCGATATAAAGATAACTGGTAATTACAGCAATAATAATGCCACAAATACTGGCATTCTCTATGTTGATTATTAAGAATTTACTAACAGCTAAAATAGAGAAAATGGAATGTTTGTGATATAGCTATTGAGTAAATGTGATATTTTAAGCCAACATGTATTTAGAAAAATTAAAACAATGTGAATTAAAATGTAAAAATTAAAGACTATATGTTTTACAACTGTTTGACATGCTAGTCTTCACTGCATTCAAGAAAGTATCAGTGAGCACTATAAAAATGGATGGCCTCATTTGAGGGTAGATGGACATGGGAAGGACTAGAGGGAGGAAAAATATACTTCTATTAATCAGAAACAGGTTTAAAATTAACATATAGCTTGTTCACAGACAGGCCAAAACTGCAAGAAAGCAGGAGACCAAGCCACACTCTAAGGCATAAAGGCAGTGGGTATAATTAAGTCTCCAGTGTTGCTGCCTGGCGGGTAAGAGGGTCATCCGAAGAGCTTTCAAATCTAGTGATGTAGACAAAACTCTGTGGATAGCTGGGATTTTGTTTTCTCTCTTGAGGAGGATGGTAGAGCAGGGGGACTTATTTGTTCCGTGTAGAAGACAGCAAGGGAAACACACTGACTCTTCCTGAGCAGTTTTTCTAGGATGTCTCACAATCTGTTTTACTCTTTCTGGAGGTGTCTTCAGTTATAAGCTTTAGAGAAAAGAAGGTTAGTCCTTTCAAAATTTATCACTCATTTCTTGATGTGCCATGGTCTGAAGGAACTAGGAGCAGAGGTTCCTCTGTCTACCATTTAATTACCGGCATGATATTGAACAATTAACATTTTAAAGCCTATTTTTTTTTGTAAAATTGTTACTGATTCAATAAACATGTTAAACACATGGAATGGAATTCCTAGTACATAGTAGGTGCTTAATAAATATCAAGTTCTCCTACAAGTAATAAGTAGCATTATAAGAACATTAACGGATGTATAAAAGCATGCACGCTGCACTATATTATCTACTATACACAGAAATAGCACAAAAATTAGAAAGGATTTGAACATTAAAGAGAGATCAAGAAATTAACAACATTTACTGTGTAATTCAGGGCTAGCTTATCTATGCAATGATAAAAAGCATAATAGAAAGTTAAAGAAACAGATGACAGATTCACTAATAGGTGAAATGCTGTTTTTCAAAATGAGGCTGGAAGCGCAGAAGCTCTTAATACCTATGAAGTTTCAGCCAAACAGAGGACTGCAATCTACAAAGGCCTCAGACACAGGCTGCTGTATCCATGGAAACAAATACAGAACTCCTGAGATACAAGACGGCTTTCAAACTGAATACATTAAGCAGGGCACACTGAAGATCATGACTGCAAGATTTTGGTCTAGATTGGTTTGTTAGGTTAGAAATGGCGCTGATAGGAAAGAGGAAAAGGAATGGTATTGTCTGGTATCCATTAGTGCTGGAGTAAACTGGACTCACACACTGCTGATGGATCGGACCTGATAAGCTGAGCAAAAGCTTTAAATACATGCATATCTTATGGATCAACCAACTCACCCTGTGGAAATGCATCCTAAAGAAATAATTAAACAAGAACGTGGCACATTGGCTTCAGAGCACTCAGTTGTTTAGTAATTGTAACAGCAAACCCTCAGATGCAAATGGAAATAGCCAAAGCCTAAAACCAGTGTAACACTACCACAATAGAGATTGGTTAAATTAGCCAGGAAACATACAACTATTCAAATAATAGGAAGATATTTACCAGTGCAAATGCCCATGCTACAAGAAATTTTCCTCTATTACCACATTTCAAAACCAGTATAGTGGAGCACTTTCCTGTTGCTTGCCCATTCCCTGAAGTGAATAAAATGTTTGCAATGCTAAACCTTCAGACTGGTAGCAAGCTTTCCATTTCTTTTTCTTGCAGTTTACTTTTTTCTATATTAGGTTATGCAGTTTTGAACAGGGAAAAATGAAAACTTAAATTTTCCAAAGCTTAAAAATCTTCTCATGACAAAAAATAAAAGTAAATTGAGTCGAAATGGAGTGTGGAAATGAGGTTCCCCGTTCCTGTTTACCTTATGTGCAGGCACGACAGCATGGCAGTGGTACCTCCACCAAACACCCACACAGTAAAAAAACACGATGGGGAGTGAGTGAAAAGAACATCATTTGTCCGTAAGGTGGTAGTATCTCCAATGGCCAAGGCAAAGGCCATTGCACCACGAAGACCTGCAGGGGATACAAGCGCTTTGTCAATAACTGCACACTACATAAGCTATATAACAAGAGATATAAAACATAACCTCAATACTCAGGATCACATAAACAGATATGAAAAACTATTAACATACGTAAAGAATGATGAGCAGGGGCTGGGGATTTAGTTCAGTGGTAGAGCGCTTGCCTAGGAAGCGCAAGGCCCTGGGTTCGTCCCCAGCTCAGAAAAAAAGAACCAAAAAAAAAAAAAAAAAAAAGAATGATGAGCAGATTTAGAGTATAAAACTGACTTTCACCGATCTTCAGTTTGGTTGATTTTTCAGACCGGGTTTTGCTAATGTAGCCCAGGCAGTTCTCAACTTCACCGTCATCCTGCATCAGTGATCCAAGTGCTGGGAGTATATGATCCTGCACCAGACCTACCTTGATCTCTAAACAGTTCTTCACAATTTAGTCATTTATGTATAGTGAATTCAGTTTATACTGTCTTGAAGATGCATAGAAGGGTGTGACCACTGCCACAATCAACACTGAGCATCTTACTTTTCCTGTGCAAATTGCTTTGTGCTGCCCATTAGCCCAACCTTGTCAGCACCCTGACCTGCTCTCCACCACTACTATTATGTCTTTTAAAAATGTCTTATCAACAGAATCATACATGTAAATTTTAAGACTGGCTTCCTTCATTAAACATACCACTTTTGAGACTAACTCACGCCACTATGTGAATAAATGTTTGTTTTTATTGCTTAGTAATTTTCCACAGCACAGATTTATCAGGTTCTTCCCTGCCCCATTTTCCCGTGGAAACACAGGCAAATGCCAGGTCTGGTGGTACAGGTCATTAATCCCAACTACATGGGAAGCTGTGGCAGGAGGGTCACAAATAAATTCAAAGCTTGCTTAAACTACACAGTAATTTCAAAGCAAGTCTGAACAACTTAGACCTCATGTTGCCAGGCGGTGGTGGTGCCTACCTTTAATCCCAGCACTTGAAAGGCAGAGGCAGGCAGATCTCTGTGAAATTCGATGTCAGACTGGGCTACAAATTGAGCCTCAGGACAATTAGGGCTACATAGAGAAACCCTTTCTCGAAAAAAACAGTAGCAAGAGGAGCAACAACAAAGAAGAATGTTCTCTACAGGGGAGAGGCTGGGGAGATACAGATGCCATTGATATAGATATCTTAATGGTGGATTGTTTGCTTGCTATGCACGGGGTACTAGGTTCAGCCCCTGTACTGAACAGGAAAACGAGTCAGTTATTTTTCAGGTTTTTGACCATTATGTATAGAACATTTATCAACATTTATTTGTAGGTTTTTCTGTAAAAAATGTATTCAACTTTAATTCTTTACTTTGTGTGACATATTTTGGAACCAAAGATTTGGAAGCAGTGGGTAAAAAGTTCCCACAGAAGGGAATGGGTGATGCTAAGAAGAGTTTTCTATTTGAGGACGCAGTTTCAGTATTTCTGACTCTTCGGAATGGTAGATTGAGGGGTAGACACAAGAAGAAATTGGAACTTACCAGCAAACATCATCATATGTTGAAAATTTGATCCAATCTTACTTCTTCTACCCAAATTAAGTAAGAGAGACAAGGGGTAAATATTGGCAGCTCTTCCCAAGAAAATAGCAATCTAAAATCATTAAGAGTTGGTTAAGGATCATTTCCTTTAGTACTATTAATTTAAAGTGTGCATTCAAGGGGATGAGGGAGCATTTCTTATTGTATCTATAGAGCATCTGGAACACCATCAGTATGACTGTGCAACTGTCATTTTAATCTTATTTCATTTAAATACATTGACATTGAAATCATCGCAATACAGTTAGTTGCTACCAAACTTGATAGTGTGTGTCCAGCATGTAGGAAACCCATGAAGCGCAGAAAAGAATGTATAAAACAGGACCTTCTTTATTACATCACAAACTCACTCACTTCCACTGCACTGTTGATAGGGCGAAGGATAGTGCTGGCTAAATGTCTCTACCCTTCCTAGGAACACAAAAGAGGGCAGCTCAGCCACTTCATGCGGCTGCAATTCCTGCAAAGCCTAGCTGGCTCTCACTAAATGTACACTTCCGACCTGCAAATAGTTCGCTTTTCATGTCAGTTAAGATGGATCTTCACGGGGGCTGGAGAGATGGCTCAGCGGTTAAGAGTACTGACTGCTCTTCCAGAGGTCCTGAGTTCAATTCCCAGCAACCACATGGTGGCTCACAACCATCTGTAATGGGATCTGATGCCCTCTTCTGGTGGGTCTGAAGACAGCTACAGTGTACTTAAATATAATAAATGAATAAATTTAAAAAAAAGATGGATCTTCACTAAGAAATGGTTTTGGTGTCTTTTCCTCCTCTATCTATTGTCTACAGAAATCTGTGCTTTGTAACTGCAAATTTTACTGCAGGGTTCCCAGTGCTATCCCCACCACATTTCCTGAAAGGAGTAGAAAGGGAAATATAATAATCAAAGCAAAGCATCATGGTTGAAACAATGCTGATGCAAATACTACTCAAGGAGAGTGCAATTGCTAAGGCCAGAGGCAAAGGAACTGCATGTAAGTCTTGTATACTCATTAGCTGGGCATTAGAAGTAGAAACAGGAGGGAAGGAACTCAAAGTTCGCCTGGGCTGGAGAGCAAGTTTGAAGGTAGCATAGGTTACATGAGACCCCATTTGAAAAATAACAAATGAAAAACCAAGAAGAGACAAAAATGATAGGTTGCTTGGTGGGTTTCCCAAGGAAATAGTAGTCAACAATCCTAGCATTCTTATAGTCATGTACTGCATAAGAGTTTACATAAAGAAAGAGTGCTCATAGTGATAAAAACTGCATGGTATTGGTACAGAGACAGACAGATAGACCAATGGAACAGAATTGAAGACCCAGAAATGAACCCACACACCTATGGGCACCTGATTTTTGACAAAGGAGCCAAAACCATTCAATGGAAAAAAGATAGCATTTTCAGCAAATGGTGCTGGTTCAACTGGAGGTCAACATGTAGAAGAATGCAGATCGATCCATGCTTATCACCCTGTACAAAGCTTAAGTCCAAGTGGATCAAGGACCTCCACATCAAACTAGACACACTCAAACTAATAGAAGAAAAACTAGGGCAGCATATCGAACACATGGGCACAGAAAAAAAATTTCCTGAACAAAACACCAATGGCTTATGCTCTAAGATCAAGAATCACAAATGGGATCTCATAAAACTGCAAAAGCTTTTGTAAGGCTAAGGACACTGTGGTTAGGACAAATGGCAACCAAAAGATTGGGAAAAGATCTTTACCAATCCTACAACAGATAGAGGGCTTATATCCAAAATATACAAAGAACTCAAGAAGTTAGACCGCAGGGGGACAAATAACCCTATTTAAAAATGGGGTTCAGAACTAAACAAAGAATTCACAGCTGAGGAATGCCAAATGGCTGAGAAACACCTAAAGAAATGTCCAACATCTTTAGTCATAAGGGAAATGCAAATCAAAACAACCCTGAGATTTCACCTCACACCAGTGAGAATGGCTAAGATCAAAACTCAGGTGACAGCAGATGCTGGCGAGGATGTGGAGAAAGAGGAACACTCCTCCATTGTTGGTGGGATTGCAGACTGGTACAACCATTCTGAAATCAGTCTGGAGGTTCTCAGAAAAATTGGACATTGAACTGCCTCAGGATCCAGCTATACCTCTCTTGGGCATATACCCAAAAGATGCCCCAACATACAAAAAAGACACGTGCTCCACTATGTTCATCGCAGCCTTATTTATAATAGTCAGAAGCTGGAAAGAACCCAGATGCCCTTCAACAGAGAAATGGATACAGAAAATGTGGTACATCTACACAATGGAATATTACTCAGCTATCAAAAAACAATGACTTATGAAATCTATAGGCAAAATGGGGGGACTGGAAAATATCATCCTGTGTGAGGTAACCCAATCACAGAAAAACACACATGGTATGCACTCATTGATAAGTGGCTATTAGCCCAAATGCTTGAATTACCCTAGATGCATAGAACACATGAAACTCAAGACGGATGATCAAAATGTGAATGCTTCACTCCTTCTTTAAAAGGGGGAACAAGAATACCCTTGGCAGGGAATAGAGAGGCAAAGATTAAAACAGAGACAGAAAGACGAATGAAGCAAAGAAGTGCAGGCCGACAGGAGCCGGATGTAGATCTCTCCTGAGAGACAGAGCCAGAATACAGCAAGCAAATACAGAGGCGTAATGACAGCAGCAAACCACTGAACTGAGAATAGGGACCCCTGCATGAAGGAATCAGAGAAAGAACTGAAGAGCTTGAAGGCCTGAACCCCTATGAACAACAATGCCAAGCAAACCAGAGCCTTTAGGACCAAGCCACTACCTAAAGACTATACATGGACTGACCCCCTGACTCTGACCTCATAGGTAGCAATGAATATCCTAGTAAGAGCACCAGTGGAAGGGGGGAAGCCCTTGGTCCTGCTAAGACTGAACCCCAGTGAACGTGGATTGTTGGGGGAGGGCAAATGGGGAGGGGTGGCATGTAAAACCATTTTACTGAGAAACAGAATGTTGTTACACCAGCAACAGCTCCATTTATCCCACGTTTATCAAGTAACCTAACTGAATCACCAAGCTTCTTCCAATAACTGATTTATTTCATGGAGGTTTATATAAATATGCTCACATAGTGACAAAACTGCCTGATAACACATTTTCCCCAATATATTCCTGCCTTTACCATCTACATATACTGCAACTGAACAAGTCAAGAATTGGATGGAAGATGCCAGTGGTCAAGCTCCTTATGGTTGGGACAGAAATGTACAGAGCAACAAGGGAAGATGTTTGGCTGATTGATGGTAATGGGTTACAGTTGGAGACATCAGTACTCATGGTACGAGATGCAGCCAGTTACAAACAGAAATGCTTACAGACATATCTGTGTGCACATGATGTAGCATGTATCTTCCTCTGTCCATGGACACTGTTTGGAAGTAAGAACACCCAGTGTCCTAAGCACACCCAAAGCCCGGATCTTGGTTTCCAATACCATTTTTTCCCAATAAAAGGAACTAAAGCTCCTTGGAGAAATGGACAGTTCTTGGGCTACAATGGAAAATGCACAAGATGAATAGAAGCAACTTATAGTTCCAGAAAGTGAGGAAGTGGTAACAATATTCCCTTGACCATGATGACAAGGCATCAAACGGAAGCAGGTTTCTAGTGAACAAGCTCCTAATGGCTAAAGAGGCGACACTCTAAACACCAAAACTTTTAAATGTTGTAAATAATCCAATGTATCAAATAATAACTATTATTTATATAAATAATAGATAAACAATGCTATAAACAGCTGAATCAAACATCAAGTGAGGGATAATAGATAAATCTCCTATATGCCACAAGTGATTCTGTAAAAATTTCATTCTAGCGGAGATGAATCCTAATTCCATATTCTGTAAATGTGGGCTGCATGGGGTGGCTCTTTTTCCAAGCAGCGCAAAATAGAAAGAAAAACACAAGTCAGTTTATAATGGGAAAACTTATCAGCCACCTGACTAAGACTAGCATCAACCTTAGTGTGTTAATAAATATGTACCCTTGACATGATATGGTGGCAATGGCCCTTCATTTCCATAGTATTCCCCCCAAAGAATATATATGTAATCCAGTTCAATCTTAGGGGGAAACATCAGACAAATTGCAATTGAAGCACATTCGACAAAATGCCTGGGTCAATCAATACCCTCAAAATTTTCAGGACTCATTAAAAGTAAGGAACAACTGAGGAACTCTCAGTCAAGTGGATCCTACAAAGCAAATGTACTACTGTGTTGTCCTGGGTAGGACTTTGATATAGCAAAAGTGCACTAGAGGAATGCCGCGGGACTGGGGATGAGCATCAGGTTTACTTACTGCATCACTACGAGCTGATTCTTTGCAACAAATGTACTATGTGGTCCTGAGGTGCTAGCCAGGAGAAATGGGTGGGAGGTGTAGGACAGCTTTCTGTACTGTCTTCATTATTCCTTTTGTAATATATAGTAAAATGACATTTCTCTTTGCAAACAATTCCAGTGAGAAAGAAAGAGAAGGTAACAGCAGCAGTAATGCATGGGAGACAGTGTGATGCCGCTGCTCGCTCCCAGACCCATACCTAGTCTTCCCTTCTAAGTACAAGACCCTCCTCCCTTTTAGCTCCAATTTTGAAGAACACAGCTGCCCAGATAGAATATAAATCTTAGCTTCCCTTGCAGATAGGTGTTGCCAACGCTGTGTACAAGTGATATGTACATTCTGAGTAGTGCCCTTAAAGGTAATTAGGAGGCACACGGCTCAGATGCCACCGATCACAAGAATGCGGCCAACTCCCTAAGGAGAACAGTGAACAGCGTCAAGACTGCCTGCATTCCTAACAATTCTCTGGTCACACAAGCTCAGAAATAAACCTCTATCTCCTTTAACTCATTTAAACCTGGGTTCATTTGAGTTGTTGTCATGTAACCCAGGCTACCAGAGACAAGACATCTTGGACAAGGGAAGAATCATTTTCATAGATTCTTTATTGAGAATTTTAAATCCTAACAGACTCAAAAACCTTGTGACTATTTAACCTTGTTTGTAGATTAAGTACTATACATTAAACAATTGTGATTATTCACAAAAAAAACCCTTCAAATAGTGATGAGCTCTGAAGCCCTGAAGCCCCGAAGCTCTGAGCTCATGCTCGTCTTCTGGCTCTCCTCTTACTGATAGGACATTTGTTGTTTTTCTGTAAGACTGAAGAATGGCATTTGAGTAAACCTCCCTTTCTAACACAGATCTCACTTGCTCTCTGGATGGATTCTGTGGCGCTTTAATGCTTCTCTTGAGAATCACTTAGTTAAACATTCATTTCCCTGGGTACACATCTCAGGGTTAACTGTCAGGCTGTGATCAGCCCAGCTCCCGGGGCTCTTCAGTACAAAGAGCACTATCTGCTTCCCTCTGACGGTCAGCCCTATTCTTCCTCCACTTCCTTTCTTCTCCATGTGGTCGAGACAGACACTCTTCCCGAAACCCACATCTGCTTTGCTCTTTTCTGTTTCCAGTGTACTCTCTCAACAAAACCACATACCTCAAGGGACCCAATGTTTTTTTCTTTTCTGTGCTTACTTACTACTAAGTCTTCCTGGACAAAGACACACGACATGGAAGATTGGTATCTTGTAAGTACCTATTCCTTAAAGTTAAATGGGCCACCATTTAATGCTGCCTAACAGTACTACAATTCTTTGGGCAACTCTCTCCTAAGTTTCTATGACTATTACATAAACGTCCTCTCTATCTTCCCCCAAACTCCTACCTGTGGGAGCAGCCTTCTATATGGTCCCTAATGCCCCTGCCTTGTGTTATATAGTACGCAGCCTTTGTGATTCCCTACTTACCCTGTATCACAGTTGGTCTGTATGACCAGCAGAATACTGCAGAAGTGATTATGAGATTTCACCTCTAACATTAGTCTATAAAAGGTACCCTGGCTTGCATTCTTGTAGTCTTTCAGCTTACTCACTCTAGGGAATCCAAGCCAAAACTTTTCCTGTGGATAGATCCTGCAGAGAGATGATACTTTCTAAGGACAGCAGTGTGACTGAGTTCAGTGGGGCTCCTCCATGTCACTACAGGTCCTGCAAGGCTGTGGAGCTGGAGTCACCCAGCTAAGATAGTCCAGGGCTCTTAACCCCCATATACCATGTAAGGTAAAGAGTAAGTGTCCATGTCATTTCGTACACAACAAATAACCTGTGTACCTTGCTATTCTATTCTCAGCAGGCGATATCACTTCCTACTTTATGAAAATAGAAGCCATCAGCTTGGAACTCTACTTTCTCTCCATACGTCCTTCACCAACTGGAGGCCAGTTCCTCTGCACTTCAGAAGCTGCCTGTTACCATCTTGCCATAAGGTTGCCTTTCATGTTCTCAGATTCTTCATTTCAAGTCGTTTTTACTTTTTATGTAAGTTATTACATTTATTACTAAGTCTTCCTGGACAAAGACACAAGACATGGAAGATTGGTATCTTGCCACAACACAAGTGTGGAGGGCAGAAGTCAATTCGTAGGAGATAGTTCTCAACTTCCACCACATGGGTCCCAAGGAATAAACTAAGACTGTCGGCCATGGTAGCAATCATCTTTACTCTCAGAGCTACTCTGCTGGCCGCTCAAGTTAGCTTTAAAGGTAAAAATGCTCATTTACATGAAACAGAAACCGTGGCAAGATCAGGCCTTTCCCCATCATTGACACATCGTCCCGTGGCACAGACTAACTATTCCCATACTCAGGTTCGCTTGCCTTGTAACAGGAGAGTGGCTGTTCCTTCTGTGCCAGAGACGGAAATCAGGGCTTTCCCTTAGGGAAGCAGCATGCCCCAAGCTGCTCCACTGTTCAATTTCCAATCTGACTCTGAGACGGAAGCGGTGCTGACAGCCTCTTAGTTCAAGTCTTCCCACCTTCACAGGGTTACAGTTACGTGGTACATGGCTGGCTAGGGACAAATACATTTTTACCTTTGAGGTTGGCGAAGCAGCAAGAGACTTTTCTGCCATTCCAATCTGTCAACATTTTTGTGCAATAAATTTCAAATGGAAATAGAGCAGAAAAAAGACTAGACTGGAACTGGGAAGAACAGCTGACATCCTTACTTAGTTCTCAGAAAAACCTCACGCATTTAAATATTTTATCAACCACATGCCTAAAACCACATGAACATCTCCAAACAGACACATGATAAAGGATACGAATGCGCCTACAACAAATGTTGGGTTAAAGACATGATTCTGGAAGGTGAACAGCGTCAGCCCCATGTAGGAAAAGATGAAGTTCTCCGCTAAAAAATTGAGAAGCTCAAACAACTGAAATGAAATGTAAAAGGTTCCAATAAGTAAGCATCCTGTGAAAACCTGAGCGATTGACATTTTATATATGCACAGCTCATATAGACATCTGGAAGCACTGGCTCAGAGGGGAGTACATGTAGAGTTGCCATTTCCAAACCTACAGAAAGAGCCAGAAACATAACAGCCTCACGTTCCCCCATCAGCGCCCTTCTCCCAGTCCCCACCCTCAGTTACTCCGCCCCTCCAAAGCCAGTGTTGCTTTCATCAATTTCTATACATGATTCGAAACCTAAATGATTTGTAAGCTCTTCATGACCACTTCTCATTCCCAACCAGCAAGTTGCTCTTAAAATGAGTTTCAAGATGATGTCCTCTAAAAGCTACAGAACACAGTTGAACTTCTTTTGCCCTGGCAGAGGATGCCTCGTGACCACTGTCATATCGCTGGTGTGTTGTCACCTTGACTGTCTCACTAACTCCTAACACAGGGCTTCTCTGTGATATACTCAGTACCCTCCAATGTCTGCCAAAGCCCCTTTAGTCACTGACTGTTACTTTACTGTTAACATACCACATTAGAAAGATGTATGGGACCTTTCTAATGAAGCGAAGGCCCTCCAAAAGCTCTATCTGTCCGTGATCTTTCCCAGGAGACATCTACCCAGCATAATAGGACATAGAAGAATCTGTGCTCAGGAGTCTGAATGCCTAGGCTTAAACCACACCTTCCCTACTTGCTAGCTCTATGGCTTTGAGCAAGTTAGTTCAGGCTTGAGTTTTTGTTATTGTTTGGAGGAAAGTCTTAGAACATTGTCTTACTCTGTAACTTAGGCTGGCCTTGAACTCCAGATCGTCCTGCTCCTAAGGACATTTGTCTGTATATCTGTTGTGTATATGAATGTAGGTACATGTGTCACAGCACATAGAGTAGGTCAGAGTTCAATCTTTAGTGTTAGTCCTTGGCTTCCAGCTTGTCGGAGACAGGGTCTGTTGACTGTGTGCTGTGGACAGCAGGTAGCTAATGGCCAGGCGTGTGAGGATTCTCTTGTGTCTATTTCCACCTTCTGTCAGGAGCACTGGGGTTGCAGACACTCATGTTATGCATCCGACATATACACACATTCTGGAGATTTGAACTCAGGGCCCCACACTTGCACAGCAAGTACTTTTACCCCTGAACTATCTCTCCAGTTGCCAAAACTGAATTAAAAATGTTTTTAAAGAAAGCTGGAGCGTCTGGGGATACAGCACAGTGGCAGAGCGCTTGCCCACCAAATAAGAGGCCCTGGATTCTAGCCCCAGAACTTAACGAAAAAGCACAGTAGGCTTACCACCAAAAATAAGAACAAACACTAAAATAAGTATATATTTTCTATGAATGGCAATATATTCTTATCTCTATGTGCTTGTTTAATGGCAAAAGTTCCTCTTTCCCTTTTCCTTATGGGCCTGACTACAGTACTAAGTAAAGGTTCCAGGCACACATCACATTTTTATCTCAGGAGTCAGAACAAAAGTGAAACATGAAGAAAGTCTTTAACTCC
The DNA here is from genome assembly GCF_011064425.1 of Rattus rattus. Classification (NCBI taxonomy): domain Eukaryota; kingdom Metazoa; phylum Chordata; class Mammalia; order Rodentia; family Muridae; genus Rattus; species Rattus rattus. Next base: position 116,570,490 of record NC_046172.1, read on the forward strand.
TCCCTCATCGCACAGCCACAAAATAGTAGAATCAGAGCTACTGTGGATCTAGAGTCTTGGCTCTAACTCTGAATAAAGAGGCTGGCGAAACTCCAGTGGGTGCAAGAGAGTGAATATTTGAGGCTTTACAAGCACAAGGTCTATGTACTTATAGCCACTTTAGCAAAAAAAGCAGTCTTAGGGTGTGTGTGTGTGTGTGTGTGTGTGTGTGTGTGTACACGCACGCACGTACATGCATACATGTCTGTGTTTTCTCTATGCTAGTTCCAAATCACCAAGAAGGCTGGAAGCTCTTAGCTTGTTCTTTTTATGCCCTACCTTGCTACCTAAAACAAGACAAACCCCCTGGCTATTTTTTTTCTGTACATTCAGTGTACTAAATTATTTGGCAAAAGAGATTTGTAACCTCCATGCAAATGCTCTGAAGGGGGAGCCTAACTTTTTTTGAAGTGTTAGGAAAAGTATACTAACCTTGTGGCTCCAGGAAGGGGGGATGGAGGGGCAGGGGGAGAAGGAGAGAGTAGAAAAGAGAGAGGGGGAGGGAGGGGGAAGGATATAGAGAGAAAGAGAGCTATTTTGCTTTAGCATTGATCCTTTCTACACTCAATTTACCTTCTAGCCTTCTACAAAACGGAATGTTCCTAGTTCTCACTACAGTCCTCACGTATGCCCATGTTCCTACTGCAGACATTACACTGCTTGTGAATTTGTTTTCTATATCTAAGATTGGAAAATTATATGTCTAATGCCTAATTCCTTCAGAATTCTTTTCAGAGTGGGCCCTCATGTGGTTGCTCCTCGTAGCCACTGGGTTAGGGAGACACTAAGAGAAGAGGGAGCAAACTGGCTCGTTACTGGAAGTCCAATAAAACAGCATCTGGCTACTCTAACTGCTACCCTAGGAGCTGCTACCTGCCACCTGTCAGTCCCAGTCATTTCCAGACTCAAAGGAAGGGCAGGCACCATCCTGAAATGATCAGATACTTAAGTTAAAAAAAGAAAACTTTTGTTTTGGTAAGAGGAGGAAAATTTTATTCATTGATTATAAAGTTTCTCTTACCTGCTTCGTTCTATGCTGAGATTCCGTAGACAAATTATTGTACGTGTAATGTGCTTGTGTGATGCCACAGAACAACACTGCAACCACACCTGCAAAGACAGCGAAGTACAAGTCACAGAAAGGGAGCTTTCCAAACTGTATCCTACGCATCTTATTTTGCTGAAGTAGATTCCATTTATAGTGTTGACATTCTCGGTTACTTTGACTTATTTTGTTGGGATGAACCAACTGCTTCCATTGAAAGTCTTTTTACACTTGAACCTCCACCTGACTCCCAAGCATAGTAAGTATGTTCAAAGAGAGTAAAGTAGGTTCACTTGGGAAAGTGGCTCTCTAAGTGATTCCTCATACGGACTTACAATGCAAGGTAAGTCACCCACCTGTAAAACCCCATGCTTCGGCCAAAAGGAAGGTGCTCCAGGACATCAAGAAGAACAGACCTGTCTCCAACAGCTGGAACTCCCGCAGCTTTGTGAACTTTGTCACGTGACACTGTTAAGCTTGGTAACAATAATAATATACAACTGTGACTAGAAAAATAACAGTCAATCCAAGGGAATCATGAAAGTTACAGAAGAGCTCTTCAGCCTCTCTAATGAAAAAGACACAAAGGAAAATAGCACCAATGGTAGGAAATTCTGCCAACGAAATCTTATGGAGCTGCCCTCCTATCAGGAGAAAAATCTCAAAAATCAGATATTCCTATTGACTTATGGATATGACATACCTTGCCAGAAAACAAATAAAAAAACATGGACAGAAGCAGCAGACTGAGACCCACTGTGACAAAACTCCATTACGTTGTGTCCCAAAGCAAGGGACTTTCCATTATTACAACAATTTGCATTCATAAGAATGAACATATAACCTCCATGGAGTTTCACATCTATTTGATCTTCTAGCCCATCTGCAATGCAAAGCCTCCAGTTCATGATGAAGAAACCGAGGCTCTTCACTCTCATATACTAGTCTAAAAAGTCCATGTGGGTAGCAGGGTTAAGTTGTAATAAATCTAGGGCTAGACCTACAGTCAATTCCTGAACTAGCACTGTAACAAATAAAAACAAAATCCACTTCCTAGCCAAGGCTCTTGTACCAGAGAGGAGATACAGCCTGTACCAGTTGCCACCAAAGTCCCTTTACTACCCTTTATGCCTCAGTTCAGCTATTAAAAATGTAGTCTCTTCCAGCATAAAACCAAGAGGATTAAAAAAGAATCACACATATGTTTTACATGAGAGCGTCTTCAAAGATTTCTAGCTGGATGAAGCTAGAGAGATGGCTCAGTGGTTATGGACACTTAACGTTCTTCCAAAGGACCCCAGCTGGGCTGTAAGGGTGGCTAATAACCACCTGGAACTCCAGCCCTACGGCCTTCGATGTCCTCTGCTTGCTTCTGTGGACACCTATACACATGTGCCAGATACTTATACATACACATAAATAAAAGTAAAAAATGGATCTTAAAAAAGTTTTATAGGTAGAAACTTTGGAGCTCATCCAGTCTGACTCAACCTCCCTAACCTCCTATTCTCCTACACTGAGCTCCAGAGCTCAAATATCAACCACTATCATATTTGTATCTGCAACGCAGGGGCCATGTTTATTTCATCTTTGTTCCCAGAACATGACATCTGACATACAGTGGGCAATCAGCAAATGTCTCCCAAATGAACATAAGAATCAGTTGTCCTGTATTTCTTGTGGCTAGCTAGTGACAGCATCAGAGCTATGGGTTCCCAGCCCAAGGCTCTAGTAAACAAAATTTGCAATTGAGACAGGATAAGCACATATGTTCTCACCCAGAAACATGCATTTTCTGTTTGTTCTATTAAACTAGGAGAGAAAGGTGACAGAGATGACCAACAGTACAAAATACCCAGAGACTTTGGGGGTCCTATTTACTTCATGGTAATGTAGTCTATAGATTTAAAATTCATCCTTGAAGAGCTAGTATGTCTGTGTACTCAAAAACTCCTTTAGTGTCAGTTTGGGAGCAGTTTAGCATTTCTAAATCCTAGCACTCTGTAGACCAAGGCAGGAAGATCTTGATTTAAGGGCAACTTTGGCTACCATAATTTAGGATTCAATCTCAAAAAAGGGAGGGGGGGATAGGGACTAGAAAAATAGCTCAGTGGTTAACAACACTGGCTGTCTTACAGAGGACCTGGGTTCAGATCCCAGCAACCCCACCCTCAGTGTCTCACAACTGTATGTTAACTTCAATTCCAAGAGATCCAATGTCCTCTTTTGACCTCTGCAGGCACCTATACACAGAGCACAGACATACATACAAACCAAACAGTTATAAACATAAAATGAATTGAAAACAAAAAGAGGGGTAAGGGCCGCAAATATAGCTCCATTGGTAGAAGGCTGTCCAGACACGCACAAAGCCCTGGGTTTAGCCTAAACACTGCATAAACTGGGTGTGTTGGCATATACCTATACTTCCAGCACTTTCGAGGAAGAAACAGGAGGATCAGAACTTCCCAGGCATCCTCAGCTCCATAGTAAATTCAGGACCAGCCTCAAATACATGTTTTAAGTCACTGAGCCCATGCAAAGCAATGAAATTCAAGTAACATATTAACAAAGACTTCTGCTTCATTATTCAGAACAACTTCTTGGTTAAAAAGTTAGTAACTATAAGACAATCCCAGTCATGGGAGTAGGAAAAACTATGCCTTATTAAACTACCTCAGTAAGTTAATGAGAAAAACTAAATGTAACAAAAGGATATTAAAGCTGTCACCACTCCTGTTGCAGCACCCATTGCAAAAGATCCACTGAAGATCCCAAGGAAAATTCCAATAGATTTGAACATGGCTGTAACATCAAAGGTGTGGCTGTTGTCTCCAGCTGGCTGGTACGCCACTATTGAGCTACAAAAAGACAGGTTATTCTCAACCAACTTGTATTTGCTTCCTCTTATGGGAAAATGAAGGATCTTTCCAACTTTTAAAATGCCAGAATGGCTAAATGCCTAACATGTATTTACCCATTAAAAGACTTTATGCAAATGGGGCTGAAATGCCTTCCAAGGAATTAGGGTCCACTCTGGAGTACTTTGAGCATACCTCGTAGGACTCTACAGCCTACATCACTCGGCACTAGACCAAGCCAGACAATTCAAAGGGACACACTCTGTCTTGAACTCAAAGTTCAGACCCGGTCTCCCAAAGCTTCTTTTAAAGCAGTCATCTCAGGAAGTGGCAATGACTAAGAAACGTACTCTTGCCAGCATGTCTCTGCCAACAGTGCTTACAACATGTTACCAAATCAATTCTCATTCCAGTTCACTAATGTACCAGCTTCATGACAAGTACGGTCTCAAAGACATTGTACATGTCAAAGAAAAGGAAGGAAAACATGTTTCTAAGAAATAATGAGTTCACAGATTAGATTAACGTGGGAGATATGAAAACAACTTGTTATATGTTAATCTGTTAAAAATTTAAGATCACGGTATGATGTCCTAACTAGTTTCCATTTTGCTACAGCACATCAATTTCTAGTAACAGCATTAAGAAATTTCAGACACTCAATCTGAATTGAAATCTTTACATATTTTGTGTTTCAATGCTCAAAGTAACCAGATCAATTTGGAACTAAGAGTATGCATTGCTTTGACAAACATGAAATGACCTTCAATAGCATGATAAGATTGCATATACACAAAAACTCCCACCATGGTAAGTGTAATATGACTGTGCTATGTAACATTCAAACATATTCTGCCAGGAGTAAAACACACTTCTTTCTCTACAGCAACCTTCATCCTCTTTGATAATATTTACAAAATATTGAAGGAACCAAAATATGTATGTCTTGCCTTCTGAGATTGCTCTCTTTGGATTAGTCTAAATTCCAGTTTCACAGTATCATTATTGTACTCTTTAATCACTAAAATGAACAACACATGGAAAACATGACGATGGGCCTGTGTCTTCTGTTTTAGGCAAATGCTGGCCTCTGGCTTGAAATCTTAACTCAATTTTTTCTTATGAGGAAACATTTCATCTTGAGGCATAAATATTTACATGAACACTTTTCAAAAGATTCTAATACCAATACAACATATGGCTCAGGGAAAAAAATCACTCCATCATCTACAGCGCTAACACGTGTGTCTTATGCTTCTGTATTTATCTTCTCATTTTGTTACATGCATGCTGCTTTGAATTCGTTATGAGTCACGGTTCTATGGCTAGGCTGATTTTGAGACACTGTGTAGCTGAGGATGACTTTGAAATGCTGATCTTTCTGCCTCTACCAGCCAAGCACTGGGATAGAGGTGTGTATGGCCATGCCTGGTTTTAGTGCAGAGCAAGGGACTGAACCCGGAGCTTCATGCAGACTAAGCAAGCAACCTAACAGCTGTGCTATAGATCTAGCCCCTTGTTTCTAACTCTGCTCCTTCAATGAGCAATGGAACAATTACAAAACCAAGATATATAAGAATTCAAAACAGTACTAGCAGCATAATTTATTTAACCTTTGCCCATTGCTAGAATTTAAAAGTTGCTTTTAGGGATAAAGTTCAGTAATAGAACACTTGCCTAGACCACAAAAAGATGTGGAAAAGGCCCTGTGTTAATAAAAACACAAACAAAAACTGTTCTTAATATTTGCTTCTATAATGAGGAGAAGAATCCCTTTGTGAGGTTTATATATTTTGGCCCATTCCCTTGTGCTCCACTCATAGAAACAGAGTATTGTTGTATCTCTCACTTCTTATGTGCTTCCAAAACAGCCTTGAATTCTGGAGAGAAATATGACTTTTCTCTGTTTTTAAAAAGTTATAGCCATTGGCCTAGAAAGTTCACTTTAAAACCATATTCTTGGAGTCAAGGAGACAGCTCAGTGGATAAAGGCACTTGCTGCCAAGCCTGAGGACCTGAGTTCAATTCCTGGAATCCACGTGGTAGAAGGAGAGAACTGGCTCCCAGCAAACAGAAACAAGTTCCAAAATATATTTTATGCATTTTAAAAGGTGGCCTTAATCTCTTAATTGCCAAACAATTCTCTCGTAAAGACAGTCCAACACCCCCCCCCCGATACAGAATTGCCTTCCAGAATATAGACAGCAATTATCAAACTAAGGGAATGCAATACAAGCGGAGTAAACTTCACACCCTTTGAAACACATCAAAGGTGAATACAAGATGACCGTCAATGTACTGCTGAGTACCTCCATCTAGTGACTGCTCATGGACAAGCAACACAACTGCTCCCCCCACTTTGGGGCAGGGACTCACTTGTTCAGCTCCACCAAGACACATGGATAACTAACAGCTGTACCGTCTAGACACAGTGCTTTCCCATGAAAGCTGCAGCAGAGACAGCATGCGTTACCCTAGCTCCTACCGTCAAGAAGGTGCCAGATATGGATCATTCTTAGAGAGAAAGAAACCACTCGGGTTGGGGATTTAGCTCAGTGGTAGAGCGTTTGCCTAGGAAGCTCAAGGGCCTGGGTTCGATCCCCAGCTCCGAAAAAAAAAAAAAAAAAAAGAACCAAAAAAGAAAGAAAAAAAAAAAAAAGAAACCACTCAAAACCCAATTTGACAAAGGCTGCAATAGAAATGTGGTCCTGTGGGAGACCCTCCATGGAAGAGTCTTTCCTTTTAAACAAAGTTCTTCATCACTGAAGCACAAATACCTTTTAACACTAGTCATATGCTAAAGTTACAGGCAATGGGTTATTTTATTGATGGAAAATGTAAGGCATAGGGAACCATGGTTTAAGGTAGGACCAGAACAGAACAGACAGATTTTTCTTTTGACTCTTAGCGCATTCAAGGAACAAGAAAGGAATGCTTATCAGTTGGATGATTAAACGGTAAAGTAACCTCTGGGATAAGGAACTGACGTTAAACACAACCTTCTTTGCACCTCACTCTCTTCCTTTAGGACTGAAGGGGGTGGGTCTCGTGTGTACTTATGCACTGGAAGTTTCATGATCTTTATCATTTCATGTTTCTGAAATGCCTAATTACCCTTACACCCTCCATCTGTTCTTCCTCTCACATAGCACACAACTTTGATTTTGTACCTATCTTCATGGAAGGTACTCACATTCAGCATCAACATTAGTTAGAGCCATGACGGTTTGTTTCTTTTCTTAAGATTTATTTTTTATGAATGTGAGTACACTGTAGCTGTCTTCAGACACACCAGAAGGCAGCACCTTATCCCATTACAGATGGTTGTGAGCCACCACGTGGCTGCTGGGAATTGAACTCAGGACCTTTGCAAGTGCAGTCAGTGCTCTTAACTGCTGAGCCATCTCTCCAGCCCCAGGTTTTGTTTCTTAATTTAGGTTTATATTAATTATAAAAATTCTGGCAACAGACACAGTAGGGAAGGCAGCAATCCTTATACATAGCGATTTGACCTTTAACACAGCGCCATCCACCTCATGGAAGGGATTAGTATATCTCCAAGAGGGTAATGTCTCACTGTGTAGTATGGCCACAGTGGTATCAGGTTGTACAAAACAGAGACCGTGACTTACGACTCTTTTGTAGCTAACAAAGTAGAAGTTAAGGAGAGAAGCGAAATAATGAGAAAATGTGAAGGGCTTTTTCTTCCTCTCAGGGCAAGTTCTAGTATAAGATGAAGGCCACAGCCCACATGGTTGCCTATGTCCTTAGTTAAAAGTGAGGTCCTCTGGGTGCAGAAGCTCTTCCACCTGCAAACGCCTTGGAATAACAAGCACAGCAACTTCTATTATTAGATAAAATGCATTACTCACTCAACAATCATCTTTAATAAAAGTGTGTTTAACACATCTGAGGTCAAAACGTTTCTCGGATGATTATGGTAAATAAGAAAAACATGAATTAAACTATAATATATTTTCTCAATTATCAAGCTGGCAAAAAAGCTGGGCAAGTAATCTACTGGGGAGCTCTAAGAAAGAGAGATCCTCATATTGTGGTGGTGGAAGTATAAAGTGATACAATCCTTTCACCGGCAATTCTCCAATAATAAATAAAACTAAAATTGCACTTATCCTTTAAACCAACCACAAATCTCAGCACTTCTGAGAATGTACTCTACCATGGCCATACAAATGAAGAAAGCCTGGTTAAAATACTGCAACTTCCTTTGGAATGGCAAAGGACTGAAAGTTCTTCAAATAGGGAGCAGTTAGAGACTGAGAGGGCAAAGCACTAAAGCAGGGTTCACAGAGAATCCTGCAAAGCTACAAAACAGAAGACCTGCCTTTGGTATGAAAATATAGCTAGAATATACTCGTGCTCTCATATACAGTACAGGAAGTTACTTTCCAACTAAGAATTGAGTGGCTGGAGCTCAGTGGTAGGGCACTTGCCTAGCATGAACAAGGCTACAACAGGTTCATTCTCAAAAAGTGCCAAAAATTAAAAACAAAAACAGAAATGAGAGCCAAATAAAATATATTCATGCCTGTGATGGGATTTTAAGAAATACAAAGATATCAAAGAAACGTTTTATTAAATAGCTCTAAGGAGCAAGAAAGACAAGGACTAGAATAAGAACAGAGTTTTTATACAAATCTTTTTGTGCATTTGAATTCAAAACTTAAGCCTAAGTAAAAATGTACTCGTTATAATATTAAAACAGATAATAAAATTAAAGACATTAAAATGGCTATTGTATAAATATATTACAAACAGAAAAACAGTAGAAGGAACTATCCTGGAAATTTTATAAGAACTATTTTTATATGAGAGGAATAAAATTTTTTCTTTCATTTTTCCAATTTATCCATAACATATATGTCCCTGCCAGAGCAAGACAAAAGACTCATTGTTTGGAATATTTCTATCCATAATGTACTTTATTCACCAACTGACTTTCAGCACCTAGTGCCCTCACATGTAGTATTCAGTATAGAACAAAATGTACACTTACGAGGACAGCACTATGGCAACTGCATCATTGAGGACACTTTCCCCGAAGAGAAGAGCGTAGAGTTCAACATCAACTTGAAGTTCATGGAAGATGGCAAGAACAGTCACTAGCAGAGAGGAAGAGCAGAGAGAAAGAGTCAGAGGAATACTCAGACACCACAAAAACAGCACAAACCTCAACAGCTGTTGGACATATTTAGACAAAAATTTCTTCCTTTCTAACATCCTCTTACTGAATTAAAGTTTTAGTTTTTTCTGACAGTATTCACTCCTAATTGGCTACATGCTACACCATCTTTCTCAAAAACAGCTGAAAATAACCTTGAAGGCCTGAGTTGGCTTACAATCTTCATGCAAATTTGAAGAGTCTGGTTATTTTCTATAAAGAGTATATTCAGAATTTCTTATAATCTAAATAGCAATTAATCTTTAATAAGGAAGAAAATAAGAAAAGTATCCCTTTCTGTAAGGAGTCCTTGTCCCTTGCAGTTTTACAACTCCCTTCTATTTGACTTGCAAACTGGAAGCATACCAAGTTAAGTAAAGACCTTAGGAAATGAAAACACAACTTTCATTTTTGGTTGGCACAATTTTTATGAGCAGAATAACGGCTGCTGTATTTAGCTGACGAAGAAGCCAATATCAGGCTATTATAGGATAAGAAGGACAGAAAGCACAACACCCCATTCCTTTGGGGAAGGGATTATGTTAGAATTCTTAGAAAAATCACATAAGTGTGATCAGCTAGATTGTAGCTTTCATTGCTGGGTCACATACTGCTCACCCATTAAATAAACCCAAGCAGATATGAAAATGAATACAGCCAGAGACAAGAGAGCAGTTTTGAATAGGAAACATAAAAATGGAAAGTTGCATTTTAAAAGGTAAAATTTTATTGCAGAACACTGGCGTACACTTGCATCAAAACGCAGATATGTTATATGCCTACATATACATTCCTGAAACTGGGGGCCAAAGAAACAGCTCAGTGTTCACTGCACGGACTTTTCTTCCAGGGAACTAGGACTCAGTTCTGAGCACCTTCATGGAGGCTCAAAACAGACTCTAACTCTAGTTCCAGGGGACCCAGCACCGTCATTCAGCCTCCTCAGACACCTAGGCATATATGTGGTGCACAGACATGCAGGCAAAAGACCCATATATAAAATAAAGGGAAATTTTATAAATCTTTTAAAGAAAAATTATTTGGAGGAGCTTTTCTCTTCTGTGTGTAGGTGTTTTGGTTGCATGGATGTCTGCAAACCATGTGAATGCCCGTGCAGGTAGGAGGCAGAAGAGGGTGTCGGATCCTCTGGAACTGGATAGTTGTAGGCCACCATGTGGGTGCTGAGGACTGAGCCTGGCCCTCTCAAAAAGCAGCTAGTGCTCTCAATTGCTGAGCCATCTTTCCATCCCCAGAAAGAAAATTTTTAATGCTTACTAAGAGAAAGTAAAAGGAAGAGTGAAAAATACTGTCACAATTTGAATAGAGAACCCATGGCTCAAAGTTCTGGAAAGATAATGCAAATTAATAGAACTAGAGAAAGTGTGTACATAATCTAGAAATCTATCAAACTTTATGTAGGCAAAAGATTACTGCTAGAGATAGTCTGGCAATGCTCCAACCAAAACAAAACCAGGAAGTTGAAGTAATGTTGTCAGTTTGATCTTCAGATACCTCATAGGCCTGCTTCTACTGAAAAGACAAGGACACCTAAGACCACAGGCTTCTTGAAAGTAGGGGGACAGCCTCTGTAAAGTCTTTTAAGAAGCAACACGATTTCCAGTTTTTATAAATGTGAATCTACAACTAGGTGTGGTGGCTCAGTCCTCTAATTCAGTTCTTGGGAAGCCAACTTGGGCTACACAATGACTAAAACCCACCCTGAACTACAGAGGAAAATCAAACCACAATGTTAAACTGAGCCAAGCCTGGGTGTTACAAACCTGCAGTGACAAATCCTCCAGAGGCTGAGGCAGGATGATCCCATCGTCAAGGACTGCCTGGCTACAGAGTGACTTGAAGGCCCAACTTGAGGTCGTAGCAAGGACCTTTATCAAAACTCAAAAATATGGGAGCTGGGAGATGGCTAACCTTATTAAGTGCTTGTCAGGTAAGCATCAAGACCCCAGTTTAAATCTGCAGCACCCGCTGGAAAAGGCATATAACAGGCATGCCTGCTATCTCAGTGGTAGGGAGGAAGAGACAGGTAAATACTGGAGCTCACCATCCATTCAGTCTAGATACTGATGAGCTCTAGGCTCAGTAAGAGATCCTGTCTCAAAACATTAAGGTAGAAAGGGGTGAAAGAAGAGATCCAACACACTTGCACACATATACAGATATTCACAGGAACACATCCACCTTGCATATACCCAATACTATATTAACTAATTAATTAGCAGCAAAAGGGCTCAAGCATGGAGTGATTGCCTACTGTGCATGATTCCCGACATTCTATATATCTTCAGCACTACAAAAATGAAAAATTACACCATATAAATGTCTGTCTGAAATGGCGATCTGGAAACTATTTTGAAACAGTCCCACTAGATAACACAGGCTAGCCACAAGCTCTCGAAATTCCTGCTTCCACTTTCAAGTACTGTGATTACAGGCAGGTACCATTGTGCCTAGCTAGCCCTGAGTAATCTTAGAATTATCTCTCACAGCACATGGAATACATTCTTTCTCCTTTCTATCATTCCCTGGGTTATCAAAGTTGAGGAAGGAATTCAAAGGTAACCTTAGGACACTGACTTCAATTGTGTTCCATGACAATTAAAGAAGATGATTTACTTCCAAGGGCAAAGAGTGAAAAAGTACAAACCTCTAGCAAAGCCTAAGTAATAATAAAAGAAGACTTTGACTCCCTAGATTCTCCATCTTTAGGGGAGAGAGACAGGTCAGTGGCAGAGCACTTGCCTACCATGAGCAAGGCTCCCAACACCAAACAAGGAAAACCAAGAGCCCTTTAGTTGGTCCCTATGCTGCCGTTCTTCCCAGTTACTTTTATGACTACATGTTAACTGTCTAAGCTAAGAGGTTTCACTACAATGTTTTCATCCATCTATATAATGTGCATTGATCCTATTCAAACCATTACCATTCCTGGTCTCCCTAATCAGCTGGTGCCTCTCTCCATTGCCAAATAGTTCCCCTTCTACTTCCATGGTTTATTTCCTTTTGTTAATTTTAGTTTTGCATGCAAAAGAAATATACGCAATTTGTCTTTCTGGTTTGGCTTACTTCAGGTAACACGATTTCCAGTTACAACCATTCCTCTGAAATGACATAACTTCATTCTTTATGAATAATAAAACTCCATGGTATATATGTATGCATTTATGTGAATATATATAATACTTTATCATTTATTTGTAGATAACTTTCCATGGTGATTTTACAGTATGCTACCATGAACAGTACTCCGATAACTATGGAAGTGCAGGTATCTTTGCTATGCTGATTTATATTTTTTATGTCTAAAGAGTGATATATCTGAATCATATAGTAGTTCTAGTTTTTGAAGGTTTTCTTAGGAACCCCCATACTGATTTCCATGGTGGCTGAACTAATTTTCAGTGTACAAGATTCCTTTTTCTTGAGGCAGTGTCTCACTCTGTAGCCCACACTATCCTCATACTCAGAGCAATTCAGCTGCTTCAGCTTCTTAAATGCTAGCATTACAAGCATAAGCCACTGTATCCAGCAAGACTTTGTCCACCCTCACCCCACAGCTTCAGCAGACATCTTGGCCTGGCTGAGATGAAATCTTGGTATAGTTTCCATTTTCATTTCTCCAATCACTAAAAGTGTTTAACATTAAAAACATTTATGGGCCACTTGTACATTTTTGAGGAGTATCTAATCAGTTCATCAAAAGCATAAAGAGTGGCTTACTTAATCCTCTACTGTTGAGCTTACTGCAATCTTTACATATTCTGCATGTTTACTCTGACCATTTCATTCTACATTTTCTACAAATTCCGCATTTGAAGATAGCTTTTGGTTTATCAATACACATTCAAAATTTTAAATTTTATTTAGCAATTCAATTCATTCACTAATACAAACTCTTAGAGATTGACACAGAACGAATGAAGAAGCAAGCTTTGTCAATAAAATAATTTTGTAATCATAAGGCCAATTTATAAAAAAGTATTTCTTTAATATGCTGAGGACTACTAAAATCTCTAAAGCATATGCTATCAGCATAGCTGCCATACAGCAACCATTTTAAACTGACTTTTCTTAGGCAATCACAGCATGCACAATGCTGCGGTAAGAGACAGACTGTCATGACTTGAGGCCAGCCCAGATGACAGTTAAGCCCTGTCTCAAAAGACAAAACACAGTAGAGTGCATGCCCATGATGCACATGGGCCCGTGTTCGATCCCCAGACATGATGGCACACCCCAGTAATCCAAGCACTCAGGAAATAAGCACAAGTTCAAGATCAGAAGTTCAAGGAGATCCTTGGCTACCTCGTGAGTTAGAGGCCAGTTCGGCAGCCTGTGCTACATGAAACCTTGTCTCAAAAAAAAAAACAAAAAAACAAAAAAACAAAAAAAAAACAAAAAAAACAAAAACAAAAAACAAAAAAAAGGAACAAAAACCCCTAAATTATTTTTCCTTTTTATAAAATGTAGATAGCTAAATATAAACAGAAGATTTTTGGAGCAATGGCTGTCTAGAAATGTAAAAGGAAATATACAATCAATTTTAAAAACTATAACCTAAAAAAAAAACCTATAACCTTACTTTTCTTTTGCTGTATCCAATCACTAGGATATAAGACCAATTAAAATTTCTCAAGAAAATATTTAATAGCTCTAATCCAAACAGCATTAATTTGGGAACTAGTTACAGGTAAATGTACTGAAAAAAGTAAAACAACCAAAAGGACTTGAAAATTGTTCCCCCTCCCGCCCCCATCAGACAACACAGTGCTAGTGAAGAACCTAGGCCTGACTCTCTACGTCAGAGAAACACAGCACGTGCTTTGACAGGAACCACTGCAGCCGCAATATGTCAGCTCCCCTCATCAAGCATACCTGGGTCTGTGGCTGATACAATGGCACCGAACAGCAAGCAGTCTGTAAAGTAGAAATCTCCCGCGAGTTGCCCAGTCACCTTCATCAGGGTTACACAGCCATACATTATGGACCTGTTCAATAAACACATTCCTATATTATAACATGCCAACCATTAAAGAAGTTAGAATGCAGTAGGAATAAGAAAAGTAATCTACTAGAGTGCTCTAAGATTAATCCTGAATTGGATTAATGGGTATTTGAATAGAGCTAATACTTTTGGTTTAAGGAAAGTTCAAACGATTACTAATACATACCACAAAAAACCCACATCTGAGAATACAGTAATAATACAAATCAAATGCAAGTCAAAGGCTGTTCTTTTAGAATTATAATCTGAAGGCTAGAAGACATTTAAGCTTCAAATCTTACCCAATAACGAAACAAGAGATTGCTGTTCCAAGAAAGGCATATGCTAAGATAGACCCAAGGTTCCGGAAGAAATGTCTCTGAAAATATAAAGTTATGCTGTTAGAATATCTACCAACAATTGACAAAGAACGTCCCTCTAGTGTAATTTTCTCTACTAATATTAAATGCATCATACTCTAGAAGAAGCTATGCAGAGAAAGCATTCTGATACTGGCATAAATTTCAACATTTCAAAAAGACCAGGAGAGAAGAAAGGAAGAAATGCCAAGTACTAAGTACATGGGAAACATAGGAGACATCAAGGCACGGGAGAGTTAAGGCCAGTCAAAGTGTAGGAAATGTGAAAGAACTCACCCTTTTGAGACTGTAGCCTGCATAAAATATGATAGGAGGAAGCAGTATGTTGAAAAAGACTTCCGGATCAAAAGTAACCTGTTAAAACACAGAGTTCTTTTCGATTATTTCCTTCAGAATGTCTCACTACATCATCAAACTGTCAAAAGGAAGGGATTCAAGGTTAAAGTGGTCAACAGCAAGAACACTTGTATGTCAACTTCAAGACACTTCATGTAGGAGTGTACATTAGCATTTCTCTGATGCTCAACACTTTTTATTGGCTATTTTTATTTCTTTTGATAACTATTTACATTATTAGCACAATAATTGGATAGATTTTGAGGGGTTTTCTTTTTCGTGGTTCTTTACATATCCTAGATTTTAATATTCTAATTGATGTGCACTTGGCAAGGATTCTTTTCCCCTTAAGCAATCTGTCTCTTTGTGTGTGTGTGTGTGTGTGTGTGTGTGTGACTTGAAAGTAGAAAAAACTCAGGAGAGGAAAAAGAGGGTAGTAGAACACATCATGTATGAGAGGACACAGGGGACACAGAAGAGGACAATAGAAGAGGGAGACAAACTAGAGCCAAATACAATGACAGCCAGGCATGAAAAGGAAAACAACCCATTATTCTATATGCTAACTTAAAAGTAAATATCCCAGGTAGGGAATTGTAACTTTTGCGTGCTTTACACAATGGTTTTTAAGTAGAGGAGAGCTGTTGTTTTACTTTTCCTCCAGGGACAGGATGACAATGCTGGAGAAGTCACTTACTCCATTTCTATGGAAACTGTGCTAAAATAGTATATTAAAATTCTTAGCAGAGTACAACGATACACATCTGTAATCCCTGCATTTTTGTGAAGGGTCTAAGGCAGGAGAATTGCTTTGCACTCAAAAGTAGCTGGAACTACACAGAAACAGACCAACAGCGGCCACAGCATGGTTCTGTCTCAATACAATAAAACTTAAAAATGTTAAGAAGTAGAGAAAATATAAACATATTTTTACTTTACCTAAAAAGACCTGAATCCAGAAACAGAATTCTAGGTTATACTTCTTGTTATTAAGTAAAACTGAGCTGCTACAAATGACTCTCTGTAAAGTCACATAGCATCCATACTACTGTAGTTCAAACTCTACACAAGCCAACATTTCCAGTCCTCACAGCCCCACTCATTTGAAACCCACTGCTCTAACAGTGCAGATGCCCTCCTTCTGTTCTGAAGGCGAACGCGAAGCAGCATTTACTAGAGTTTTTAAGAAACTGGCCATTTTCATGGCTGCTAAGGACTCTGGTTATAAGTACACTTTGAGTTTGTAGGAAGTTTAAACCAATAGGAACATAACTAAGAGGCTGTAAAAATGAAGTCGTACTAACTAGAAGACAGGAGACAAAGCGGGCAGGGGAAGGCGGTGAAAACAGAATGATGTGTGAAGCGGTGCTGCTTCAGGAGAGAAGCAGTGGGACAGCCAGGACCCGAGTGAGACTGCATCCCAACCTCCCATGGAGAGCAGCCTGCAATACCTGGGCTCTTACCAGGGCCCCAGAAGTTGTGCAAGATTATGAATCAAAGAAAGGTGAAATGATATTTGTTTAGAACACAAGCAAGTCATGAAAGAACCCAGTGGTATTGGTGGGCCCACAGTTAGAGCCACACGGACTCAATGTGCTCAGGTACCGTAGAGCAATAGGACCATTTGTAAGCTGGAAAAGCTTATGAATTCTTCTGAACTCACGTCCTGATCAGTGTCCATTATAAAAACCTTACACACTGAGTAAAATAAAGAGTTACAGATCCTAGCCTTAAGCACAAGAACATAAGCAGGCCCATCTCCTCATAGCATTACATTTATTAATGGGGTTTATTACATTTTTTTTTTTTTTTTTAATTCAGAGCTGGGGACCGAACCAGGGCCTTGCACGTGCTAGGGCAAGCGCTCTACCGCTGAGCTAAATCCCCAACCCCATTTATTACATTTTAAGTGATTATTTTAATTATAAAAATTGTAGCTAGGCAAGGTGGCACAAGCTGGGACAGGCAGGTGGTGCATGTGTGTAACTACAAGGAGGTGGAGGCAGGAGGATTGATGGCTACAAGTTCCAGGTCACCCCGTTCTATGTAGCCGATTCCAGGGCAGCCTACAAAGCAAGATGCTGTCTCAAAAACAAAAAGAACCAAAGCAAAACAGGCAGCTGTTTTTCTGCAGATTCGCCTAGTTGCTCCTTCCACAGCTTTAGAAACCCGAGCATCCCCTCGACTGAACTCTTACCTTCCTGAGCATCTCGTTATCCTGAACATTGTTGAGTTCGTGGGAACTAATCTCTCCTTTCAGCGTATACTCATAAAACTTCCCACTGACGTTCACCAGCAACGTAGTCGGACTTGACTGCACTTCACAGCTCAAGGTCACATTGTTCACATCGCTCGGGACATGGATGCCATACCGAAGCACAAGGCCGACCAAAAGACCTGCAAACGAAAGAACACGTCAGCTCTTCTCACACACAGAAACAGCTCATCTGTACCCACCACATATCTCTAGATTCAGAACAGAAATTTTCCGATGAGTGTCCCTCATGGAGCACAACCTAATTTCACACCAAATTGCTGTTCCAGGCTGAAGTATTACTGAATTCCTATGTCTAAGAGTCCAATCTTCATGTAGTCCAGTGGGACCGGAGGGATTGGAGGGAAAACATGCCCTAGAGTATCAGTAAAGACCTCTGCATTTCTAAGTCACCATATCCATAACTGATAAGGAAATAAATGACAAGATACCTTCAAGTCATCAGCACACAGCTTATGCTCTAATGGCGTTGAGGTGACAATGGAGTCACCCTGGAAATTGTTCTTTATAAGCGTGGCTGATTTGGTGCACACATATAATCCTAGCACTCAGGAGGGTGAGGAAAGACTGGGTTCAAGGCCTGCCTGGGCTATATAGTGAGTTCCTGGGCAGCCTGAGCTACATTAGTCCCTGTTTTCAAACAAGAAGGAAAAAGCAAAGTTTTTCTTTGCTGCTGCTCCTTGGGCTTAAGCCAAAGACCACAAAAAGTGTGCAATTCTAAAACCCCATCCATTAATTAACAAGACAAAAATACATGCTCTTTGTGTTTATTCCCAAAGCACATACATGCACATAGGTGACCAAATAATATATACTTAATAATGACAAATTAAATATACTATTTCTAGATTGACTAAATTCTTCTATTACTGAAAGATCAGAATTAAAATGTAAAACGCCCACATCAAAATCAAGACATGAAAGTAAGGTCCTAGTCCTGGTCCTCTGTAATCAGCATACAGGTTTTACTCCTACACATATGCAAATGTATTAAATTTTCTAGGTTCTATAGAACTGGACTGATAAACTGCAATGCTTAATGGCAGCATTATTGAGACATAATTCTAATGCTGTAAGATTTACCCTTTTGAATTCTGTGATTCAATGGTCTTTAGTATATTCACAAATTATATATTCACAAAGTTTAACTCGATCACCATTAATTCCAAAGCATTTTCAACACTCCAAAAAATTACAATACTCCCTACTCCCCTATACACAAACTTAGCTTTTTGGTCTTTTTTAACTTAAAAAGACTACATATATGTGTGCACATATGTGGACATGTGGTAGTAGAGGGTACATGTTAAGATTGGGTGTAGTCCTCAGTCAGTCTTCACCTTATTGTTTGGGACAGGGTCTTTTCCTGAGCTTAGAGCTCACTGAATTTTGGCTATACTGGGTTGCCAGGGAGTTTCAGGGATCTGCCTATCTCTGCCCTTCCTCAGAGCTGTGCTTGAAGACACGTGCCACCATGCCTGTTTTTACTTGGGTGCTGGGAAACCGAACTCAAGTTCTCTTGCCTTCAAAGTAAGTAGTTTACTGACTAAGCTATCTCTCCAGCCCTGTAAGCATCAGCACTTGAAAGCTAATAATCTACTTTTTCATCTCTAAAGATTTGCTCATACTGGACATTCATATAAATGTAATCCTACTATGTATGGCCTCTTATGTCTGGCTTCTTCCCCTTAGTATAATATTTGAACTTTGGCTTTGCTGTAGAATGCATCAAAACTTCATTTGTATGGCAAATCGATATTCCATTATATGCAACCTCAATTACATACTGAATTCATATTTCTGGAACTTTCCTTAAGGAAAGTTCTACAGTGCTAACTAGATTTTACCTTCCTATGGCCTTTTGTTCTGACTGGTCATCCATTCAATATGTAAACTGCTAACACAGTCCATTTCAAAGACTTCTCAGTCCAGCTAGCAAAAAGGACACACACACACACACACACACACACACACACACACACACACACACACGTAAGATGTTCTAAATATATAGAATAGTTAAGGAAGTCTAAGGGAATGAGACCTTAGAGGGCTTTTTTCCAGCATCGTCACCTAAGAAACTATCACTACAAGGAATAGATATAGTAGAATATATATCTACCAAGGAATAACAAATACGACTGATGAGGAGAATCATAAGGCGTTTCAGTGTGGCTACTTTAGGAGCTGACAAGGGGTGAACTTTGAAAGATCTGCAGGAACTGAATCATAAACAACCATGAGTGTTAAAGTACGGGGCTTGGACTTTATTGTCCTAAAGCAAAAAGAGATCATAAGTCCTGAGTGTGAGCTGGACACTAGAGTTCTACTTTAAAAGATTGGTGTAGACTGGAGAGGATCTAAATGGCTGTCTAGGTGAACACTGCAATCATTAGGCAGTAAGAGCTTTGGACCTCATCTAAGAGAATAATGCCAGAAGTGGGGGTGGCTGGAAGATAGTAGGTTTTAGAAAGCCTTGGTGGCTAAGTAGAATAGGCTAGGGAGAATGAAAGGAAAGACTAGAGGAGCCTTAATGGACTTGTCGATGAAGTGGTTACATCGGCAGGAGGACACAGGTGGAAAGCAGGGCCATTTAATGAAGTGGGGACACATCAGGGAGACTGAATTTATAGGAGGAAAAGGCCAGGTTAGTTTGTAAAAGACTTTGATTCATAGGCATGCATCTGCCTGGCGTAGGCATATGGAGGACATACGAAGGTGACCTAGACCTGTAGTATCAGCAGTTGGGAGAAGCCTGACACAGGATCTCAGGACCTCTGGAAGAGCAGCATGTGCTCTTAACTGCTGAGCCATCTCTCCAGCCCCCTAAGTTTAGGTTCGAACATGCTAAGTCTGATGTGCCTGTGAAAGTACACACTTGAGCACATGCAGTCTAGAATGCAAGTAGGGAACCTCAACTTGGTAATCAGTGGTAGAAGTTAGAACATACATGAGACGATCATCTGGAAGCAAAAAAAAAAAGTATAGGGAAAAGCTACAGATGTAGGCCCTAGGTGTGACCCCTAATCACTAACATTGTGGGGCCAATAGGAACCAAGGAACCGATGAGTCTAAGGAGAAAAAGCTATAGGAGTGAGAAGAAAGAACTAAGTGGTGGCTAAGCATTCAGGAAGAAAGGGAAATGACTCAGTCCTCATCAGAGGCCTCTTCCTGCAGCAGATGGAAGTTAACATGGAGATTCACAAGGAGGCAATGCGAAGAGAGTAAGATACTTTGGAGAATCAAGCCCTGAATGGGGTGTCTCTATCAAACCCGTCCTGTAAAGGGGATCTGTGCAGCAGAGGAAGCAGAAAGATTGTAAGAGCAGGAGACGGCAGATGACCCCAAGGAAATGGCATCTTGTATACACAATTAACTGATACACATACTAACTCAAAAAGACTATGACAGCTACCCAAGACCTGCACAGGTCCAAAGCAGACAAAGTCCCAGCACTGAGAAGGAGAGACGGACCCAAAGTGCCACACAACCATGAAGCTATTCCTGCCGGGAAAGGGAAAATCTGTTTTCTCCAATGGATTGTCACTTAGTATATTAACCATACCCTGGGCCAGGCCCCAGGCTCAGGAGTAGCTAACAAAACAAAACAGACTGTTTCATTA
Source organism: Rattus rattus (assembly GCF_011064425.1). Classification (NCBI taxonomy): domain Eukaryota; kingdom Metazoa; phylum Chordata; class Mammalia; order Rodentia; family Muridae; genus Rattus; species Rattus rattus. Next base: position 116,591,233 of record NC_046172.1, read on the forward strand.
GGTGGTGGTTATTTCATTATTTTTATCTTCCTGCTCATTTGTATTAACTATTGCTTTGTTTTTGTTCTGAGTGAGAGAACATGAAGTTGGGTGGGTAGGGAGGTGAGGAGGATATGGGAGGTGTTGGGGAAAGGGAAATATCATCAAAATACATTATGTGAAAAGAACTAAGTGGAGAAAAAGCAATGGGGATGTAAAAGCCTTAGCTGGTAGGGAAATGGGAGAGGGAAAAGATGACAGGTCCCTGGAGTTAACTCCCAACCAGCACGTGTGTTTGTTAAGGTAAGCAAGCACTAACGATGAATTGCTCAACAGCACAATATCAATGTTCCAACCTAAAATGAAGATTCACTTTAAAACCTCTGTACCCACTAGATTGGTAGGTACATTTGGTGCAAAGCCCCAGCAAACACACACACACACACACACACACACACACACACACACACACACACACACACACACACACCCCCAGTTGTACAAACACAAGCAGAAAGATCTTGAGTCCAGATAACCTCCATCATAAGATGAATGGAAGAAAGCAGGAAAAGGTTCGGAGCAACAGAAGGGGGAGGAGAAATGGACAGGGAGTGGTGAGGAAGAACATCCTGACAGGATCTCAGCAGTCCTTGATAGACACAGCCTGGCAATAAAGGCTGCATGCACATAATCCCTCTATACCGACAACTTTCTTCTCTCCTACCCCAAAAGACTTCCCAATGGAGAGGCTCAGGAAAAACGGCTCCCTTTGCATTTACATGTGAAAAGCCTCACTTCAGCTACTATGAATATTAAACGGAAGCATAAATTCTTCCCAATGCAAGGAGCAGTGTGCACTGGTTCCTCTGCACGCCTGAACCTACGCTGAAACAGCAGGTGCCCTGATCCAGGCGCAGGACTTGAGCAGATTTGAAACACACACCTTGGGGAAAAAAACACAACAGCATGCAGAACAATGACTTATGCTGGAAATAAGACAGATCCTTTCATTACAGCATCTGGAAAATTGAAATTTCTCTGAAAAAAATGTTGACAGATCAACAAAATTCAAGTCTGTAAAAGGTCAAATCCTAATCATGGAATTAAAACAATTCTTAGTAAAGAGGAAGGTCACAAAAGAATGCTTTGTCCGGTAGATAAAGCAGAAACTTCTAGCATCCTACACATATGGAGGCACAGAATATATTGATATTATGAAATTTAAATTAATAACAGGCAACAAGAGGTACTTTTCACAAACAGAAGCCTACCCTACCTACCAGGCATTCATGATCTGCTTGTGCTGAAAACACTCTCGCTGATAAGGAGCTTAGCACCACCCGGACCCCACTACTGTCTGCTTCTCTAGATAATGATGGAATATGCCTTCTCGAGAATTCCAGACCAGTCTTCCTGCCTACTGCACCTGAAAACTCTGGTGCTCAACAATATGGAAGTACTATCACTGAAGAATTAAGTATAGACTTAACTGATAAAAAATTTCTACTCCTTAAGAAGTGTTTGTGGCCAGCAAGATGTTTGCCACAGGCGCCTAATACTGTGAGCTCAATCTCTAGAAAACTGAGTCTACAAAGTTACCCTCTTGCGTCCAATGTACACTGTGGAATGTGCACTCCTGCACTAACAACTCATAATGCAAACATACACATTTATACAATAATAATGAAGTTAAATAAAGAGGTGTTTGTTCTATAGTCCCAGCACTCTAGAGACAGAGGAAGAATTACAGCAAGTTTGAGGCTACTCAGGGTTGTTCAGTGAGATCCTGTCTGAAACCAAAAACTGAAGGGGCTATCAAGATCTAGCTCAGTGGCGGGATACTTATCCAGCATGAGTGAGTTCCTGGGTTCAAGGCCCAGGGCTCCCTAGCAAAAGTGTGCATACATTCAGAAAAATATTCATAACTTGTTTCAAAAAATGCTGTTCAAGAAGGCTGGAGCCATGGCTCAGCAACTTAAAAGCACTTGCTTCTTAAGCAAAGGACCTAGGTTTGAGTCCCAGTACCCAGATGGCAGCTCGCAACCATCTTTAACTCCAGCTGCAGGGGTTTCGATGCTGTCTTGAGCCTCTGAGGGCAGTACATGTATGAAGTGTTCAGAAATGCATGGAGACAAAACATTTATATGTATCAAAATGAAATCTCTTAAAAGAACACTTAATTCTATGGCCATGGCTAATTGAATTTCAAGATAGCAAAGAAAGTCAGAGCTTTTACTGACAGCGTTGTGGTTTACTGGCTAAGAAAATGGGCCTTTTAAGCCAGATAGACGTTTTGAATCCTAACTAAACATAGGATCGGAAGCAGCTCATTATTTATCCTCTCTGAGCCCTCATTTCAACATCTGTAAAATGAGAAAGACAGTAAAGAGGACCCATACCACGGAGTTGCTATGAGGTTTAAATGTTCCTTAAAGGGGAATTACACAAAGTCTAACATATTGTAATCCTCAGCAAACACTATCTATTAAGTCACTAGAATGTAAGTACTTTGAGGGCAAGGAATGTGGCCCGTACATGCATTTCTCATCATATGCCATATAGCACAGACATTTCATAATAAATGTTTACTGACAAAATTAACAGTTTATCCTAGGACTTAACTAAGCAATGTTCTCTAAGGCAAAACAAATATTTTTCTGTCATTTGCTTCCTATGTCTAAGTACACTGCAGTGAGTGATCACTTCTCAGACTTAATTAACGATGGCAACAATTTCCACTCACAGTGACTCACTTTTGAGCTTCTCAAGAAAACTTCCCCAATAAGCAAAACGCGTGGGCGCCTTGACACTGTTTGCAGGGCTTCAGATGGCTCAATTGGCAATGTTCTTACCATAGAGAATCTGAATTTGGGACCCCCAAACCCATGTACAAACAGGGTTACATCAGAGTGCTCCTGCACTCCCAGTGCTGAAGAGGTGGACACAGGAAGATCCATAGGTTTGCTGGCTAGCTATTCTAGCCAAACCTATAAACTGCAGGGTCACTGGAAAACCATGTCTCAAAAAATAAGGTAGCCATGATTGAGGAAGGTACCCAGTGTTGAGCTCTGGTCTCCATTGTATACCCACCTGTCAGAGTCAGTGCTTTTAACTCGAGCAACTATTAATGTATGTTACAATCTAGAAACTGACCACACAGGTGACTTAAGTTCACTTTTTGTTTGTTCATTTTCACATAGGGTCTCACTCTGCAGACCAGGACAGCCTCCAATCCTCTTGCCTTAATTTCCCGAGTTTAGTGATCATAGGTGTACAGCACCACACACATCCCAGCTGTGGTTTAAGGTTTTCACACTTACTTCTTACAAGGATCAATGAACTAGGCACGGTGAGCACAGCCTGCCATCCTGGCACTTGGGAGGCAGAGGCAGGATGACCACGGGCTGAAGTCTCAGCCTGGGCTACACAGAAAGGCCAGGTAACTTTTAATAAACAAATAGCATTTTTCTTCAGTTTTGAACATTTGATATATGTCACCGCAATCCCATCTAGTCTACAGCTGGATTTGGGAGTTAGGAACACGAATATTCTATAACCCGTCGTCATTTCTGCTGAGAAAGTGGGACAAGCTGTGGAATGCCAAGTCAATCCCAGGATTGCCTCCCAGACAACCACTCTTGCATGTTGTGTTTTTCAAGTGATATGCTTGTTCCCTCATAGAATATTACCGCTAAGGCACTATTCATTCTCGTTTTAGAAGTGTTAGCAAAGGCCATCAGCAATCCTGTGTTTTCCTACTTGAGACATCAGATAGCAAAGAACAAACATTTTCAGGGTTGTCCAAAGTCCTATTTGATTAAAAAAAAATACTGTTTGTGTCTTGTAAGACTAAGTAAGGAAAAAGACTTTTCTGACCCTGGGAGCTATAACAGCAACAAGAACAGCTATCATTTACTGAGCATTTATTTACTCGGGGCTCAAGGACTAGGCTGAAAGCAGTTCTCATAATTCATTCCCAATACACAAATAAGAGTAGAGATGAGCAGGGCCTTGCTAAGATCATGAAGAGTTACTGGCACAGTACAACAGAAATCTGGGGCTGACTCTCAAGGGCTGTGCAGCTTCAGGTCTCAGTCTGTTTTCTCCTGGCCCAAATGTTGAGAATGGTTTTTACATTTCTTTTTAAAGGCATAAAGATAGAAAATTTAAATGTATGTGTACTGTGTGTGGACACATGTTTTGCTTACATGTATGTTGGTGTACCATGTGTGTGTGCTGCCCATAGTGCCTGGAACTGGAGTTATAGATGGTTCTGAGCCACAGTGTTGGGGCCAGTGCCTTTACCCACTGATCCTTCTCTTTAAGTCCTGGTTTCTTACATTTTAAAAAGTTTGCAGAAGAAAAAAAAACAGAATAAAATGTAATATACATGACCCTTACAATCAACAGCCTTAATTATCGAGCCCTTTAAAAATGCCAATCCTGGTCTAAAGCCTTGTACCACTACCATATCAAACCATTTCTCTCAATAGGAAAGAGATTATCTATGATCAGTTCTTTATTTTAACAATATAAGGCTCATTTGCATTTAACCAAAGTTCAAATGTTGTTATATCCTTTCTATGGTTTGTCTTTACTTCGTAAAGTTCCTACATGTCTATAGTTCCTGTACATAATATAATAAACTAACCAGCTTACGCTTGCTGAAGATAGTAGACAAGTCAATACAGTGTCACATAGAGAAATTAGACAAGATATAGCGTGTATGACCAATTAGACTTAAGGGGCACTACAAATTGAGTGACATCTTTAACATTCTAGTCCCCATGCTTAGAGTTTCTTACCTTAATGGAAAGGGAGCCTCAGTCCATGCATTTTCCTCAGGCCTGCAACTACCTTTTATTGCCACCCTTGATGTGCATGCACATTCTAGAAGTCTGGATTTACTGGAAGTGGGTGGGGGCTCCATGGGAAAATGCCTTTTAGCTCCAAGCCTTCGTATACCTGTCTTCAAGTCTCAGAAACAGACCTTAACAAGCTTAATAATTCAGGGCTGTAGCAAATGAAGATAATCTTCACACATGCACTGTACAAATGGATTGTCTGTCTACCCTCATCTCTTAGGCCATGCCCTCCTAGGCAGATAGGAGACTGTCAGCAAGATCTTTTCCCTTCACAAGACTGGAGAAATGGCACAAAGACTTCTAAGCCCATGGTTTGGGTTTTATCTCCTCTCCTCTGCTCCTCCCTGCCATGTATCATCTGTCTCTCCCCCAACACACAGATAATCTCAAAAGAAAGCACAGTAAGACTGAAGGACCAAAATCATTTACACAGCAAACTGATCAATAACCCCATGCCAACAGCAAGTCACCCCTATCCATATCCGTGAAGGTTCTTAATCACTACTTGGTTGACCAGTTCTCGTCAGATGGTATGTAAGATGCTGCTGAAGAACCATAACTCTTCCTAGTCCTCACTTTTCTACACCTGAATCGGAAGGGTCAACCCTAAGGCTCGCTGTCAGGTATTATTGGTATAGTCTAATAAATTAGAACGGCATTTAAAATGCCCTAAACATTCTGTAGCCTACTTCAGGATTTTAGTTTGTGTGGGTTCCACTGGAGTAAGGTTATCATCTGCGCCTAGAAAGGTGGCATAGCAAAAGCTGGGCAAGAAGTAAAAGGTCGACTCTGCTTCCAAATGAATGCCAGATGCTGGCAGCACAGCTACTACTGCAGCTTCACCGAACCTTAACCAAACTGACACCCCAGAGACGGAGATTGCAAAGATGTCTTCCCCGCCCCCAGCCCCATCCCGTCCACCGCACCCGACTCCGGTTCCCATCCTCTACACCCACCCGTCCTGGTCCCCAGCTTGGAAGGCAGGGAAGGGGCAACAGGGAGCAGAGGAAAAGGGGGTGGGGTCGGAGGCGAAAAGAGCAAGGAGAGCCAGAGAAAATGGGGAGGTGAGGCTGAGAACGAGGTAGGAAAAATGGGGGGCGTAGCAGAAATAGAGGGGGGTGAGGCAGAAACGGAGGACGATTTAAGGCGAGGCAGAAATTGAAATGAGAAGGGGGGCAGAATGTAGGCCGAGGAGGACCAGGACAGGAGGCGAAGCAACCGGCAGGCAGAGAAAGGGACAGTGCCAGCTAGGGGACAGGGGTCCGAGACACTTGCCATAAATCATAGCAAGGCCGGTTTCGTGCAGGAAGCGGGCCCGGCGGTGCTTGAAAAGCCAGATCGTCAGAATGGTGAGGGTGAGCAGCAGGATGAAGATGAGCAGGTTGGCGCTGTCCTGCCGATGGCTCTCCTCCGCCTGCTTCTCGGACACGATTTCCTCGTCCATGGCTCTGGTCGTTCCCCCAGAGCTGTCCAAAGCCCCGGCCCAGCCAAAGAAGCTCACTGCGAAGAGCAACCAGAGGGGCCGCATAAGCAGACGCGCCCGGGGCCCGCAGACGCCACGGCGAACGGGCGCCAGCCGCCAGCCGCGCCGAGCCACAGCCATGTCTTCCCCCCACCCCCCTGTCCCCCGCCCCTCTCCTCACCCGCAGCCGCCCGTGGTCGGACCACTCCCCGTGGGCTCACGGGAAAGGGGCGGGGCTGCAGCCGAGCCGGCGGCGCAGGCACCGCCCAGCAGGGCCTCCACTCTTAAAGTGCCCGCCGCCTCTACTCCCGCCCGCGCGTCCCCATTCTTTGGCTTGTCTGCCCACCTACAGGCGCGCCTGGAGCTCAGCTCAGTCCCAAGTGAAAACTTTGACGATCTAACCCCACTGTTTTCCGCTGAAGAAACATGGGGCCAGTGTAATCAGACGCAGGTTGCGCTCTCTGCTTGGGTTCTATTCTGACAGCTGGGAGGGGGCAGAAATCGATCTTCATAACCCATCTGGATATCGTCCCCCAGTGTCTCTTAACAGCATATGAAGTTGTCCCCAAGGGAGTGGCCTCAATCTCCAGCTCTGTAATTTAAATCGGGATCCCCTTATTCTGTCCTTATTGGGGAAAACAGTAACACTGTAAGAGTTCATAAAGGAACTCACACAAAGGCATGGATCATGTATGTATCTGTATAATTGGGTTTTCTCTGAATGTCAATGCTTAATATATGTCATTCACCACCAGGAATGAATACATAGGTTCATCAGCCTTGCAAAGAATAGGCAACCAAGTTTGTGCTCAAATTTACCTTTCCTCAGAAACCTTGGGGAAGAAATCTTTGCTGGTGCAGGGTGCTTCCCTGCCCTGTTTTCTTTTTATTGTTACTTTAAGGCAAATGGCACCAGTTCTGTCACATTTGACTCCCTACCTGTCATTTCTCTTTCCCTCAAAGAGTAATCTCTGCATATCCCTCTAGACCTCACAAGGCAAGATTTTCACAGCTCACCTCCATAGCTGAGCTATGTTTGGGAACTTTTTCAAAAATTCCCATACTTGCAGGCTCGCTCCTTAGGTGACCTGGGCTTCTTTTTATCTAGACTTTCACTTCTACATGAATAAGCTACAAGTCTCAAGCCCTGCCTGCCACTGTGCCTTAAGGCCTCTACTGTTGGGTATTGAGAATATACTCCAAATTAGCTGATTCTATCCCCTCCGAATAGACATCCTTCCTCAAAGCGTTCATGATGGCAGTAGGAAGAGTATCTATCCCAGCCCTGCCATTTTGGATATAACTTACATTGTGAAACCTTTTCATCTCAGGACTGCATCACCCAAGAACAACTACAAACAACCCTGGTGTGGATGCCTCTGTTAACAAAACTGCTTAAGCACTGGGAGGATAGCGAACTTCAGGGAAATCAAACAACTCTAGAACGGTTGTTCTGTGTGACTGGCCAGGAATTTTTTCCATCAAAAATGGCCCATTTCTTCCTGTTAGTAGCTGGAACTGTGTATCTTCCCAAGAAGATCATGGCCACCTGCCTCCTTTCCTGTGCTTCCTGTCTAACTGTACTTCCCTGTTCACATAGGGCTGGGCACCCTACCTTATACGGGCAAGTAACCCAGACAAGGAACATGCCTGGAGTTCCCAGTGTGGTCTCTTCAAATCCAGCTGGACCACACACACACACACACACACACACACACCCCGCAGAACACCTGAAAGTGGTTCCTCCTTCAGGCATAGCTGCTTGTTCCAAGGCTGGTTTGCCTCTGCACAAAGTCACCTTCTGAGGAGGGTCTGGAGCTTAAGAGCACAGTTACAGGTATGTTTCCTCAACCACAATGAACAAATCTCTTCCAGCCACAGACTCCCACCAGAGTTTCCATGGCTCCAGCAACTTAATACTTTGCACCAAGAGCCTCTTGATAGTAGGGCTCCAGGAGGAATGTACACAGCAATAACTCCGCCAGTCCGTCAAACCCATGGCCCTAGGCTCCCCTCGGAATAGCCTCTCTCAAACACACACTGTTCCCACTTCTCATTCCCAGCTGCCTTTCTCTTCATTGCTGCCAGTCTGGGTCAGTGTGGTGCTTTCTGCAGTGCATTCCCAACTAGCCCCTCAGCTGCTGCTCTCAGGGCCCCTGATCCCCTCCATTTACTTGCTCTGAAGCAGTTTCAGAGTGTGTGTGTGTGTGTGTGTGTGTGTGTGTGTGTGTGTGTGTGTGTCTGTGTTTGTGTACACAGCATGAATCATGTAGCCTGAAGGAGCTGACACTTTTGCTTCTTTCTTATTGTTCAACCCCTTTACTCCCACACCCTACATGGGAAGCACTGTCACCTTCTCTTTTCCTTATTTTCAACACCTAACCACTTCCTGGTCACTCCTACACATTGAGAGTGCTTGAGAGCCTGCTTCATAGGCTTTCTCTCTTCCTCTCAGCCCTGTCACCACCATTAAGAAACTTCAATAATCAGAAAAACAACTCTGAATTCTAGACTCGATTCTGTTTTCACTGGGAAGGAAACTCAAAACATTCTGGGAAAATCCTGCCTCCAATTTATTCAAGATCACATTCATGTCTTCCCACCCACCCCCACTTCGGCTTCATGTCAAAGGTATTTCCTCCTCTTTTGAGAAACACAGTCCACAATCTAGCTCATGCCATGTCTTCCTTTCTGCCTCTTCCAGAAGCAACTCCAATCATCATCCATGCTACCCCGCCACGTTCTGTGACCCCCTTCCTGTCCCTGCTACTCTGTCAACATGTTCAGGAGGTATCTTCTGATAAACAGCCCTTCCTTCAAGCTTCCCCATTGCCATTGCACTGCTTTGCCTCTTGCCTGAGAGATAAGCCTTTCAAGTGCATTTCTATCTTTTCTTCGATCATATCCCCTAGTGTGGGTATTATCAAAATCAGACTCTGGCCAAAGGGCCAAAAGAAACCTATCATCTGTTTTTTAAAACAACTGAAAGCTAAAGACAGTTTTGACATTTTAAAATAACAATAATAATAACCCAAAAGGGTCCTTGGTGATGTGACAGTCTCCTCATATGAAATCAAACTTTCAGTGTCCATCCAAGGTAGAGTGTTGAGAAAAGTGGTGCCATTTGTTTGCTCACCATTTATGGCTGTTTTTCTGTAACAAGGGCAGAGTTGGGTAATTTTGAGAGAGGCCTTGGGGCCTGCAAAGCCTAAATAAGGTATTTATGTGACCCTTTCTGGGAAGAGTGTGACCTCTGCCTTAGTCCCTGTCATTCATTCTCCAGCCTCCTATGAGACAGCAGTTTTTGAAGCCCCACTTTGCTTTTCTATGTCCACCCTTGCTCCAGATCCTCCAGTGCCCCCATTCATTTCTGACCCCTCACTAAGGAGCACAATGCTGGGAGCACCGTGGCGCCAGGCTGCTGCTTCACTCTTATAGTTTGTCCTCCCCTGAGCTATTTACCTCAGATATTCTGAAACACAAAACACTACACCTTGTAGTTCTGTAAATGGTTCAAATGGATCTCCTGTATGTTTCTCTGTGTGCCTCTCCTGCTTGGATAGGACTACCACCCCATCCTTCCGAAATTAACTTCTCCATGGCTGACAAAACTCAAACTGAAAGTCACTGAACTCCCAGGATGTCCTCAGATTCAGTTGGAGACTCCTGTTCCTAAGGACTCTGACCCCTGTGGGCAAATCTCTATCCTAGCTGTCCACATACATTATCATATTCATTTTCTAAGATCGTGAGCACCTCCAAGGCAGAAATTAGATATTACTTTGTCCTTTACCAACAGCACCTAGTACAAAACTTAACCAAAGTAAATACTCTGGGGCAGACAAGATGACTCAGTGGGTAAAGATATATGCTGATAAGCCTGACTCACATGGTAGAAGAACAAAACTGACTCCTGCAGTTACACACACACACACACACACACACACACACACACACACACACACACACGCATGCACGCACTCAGGCACTCACTGCACTCACGCAACACAAAATAAAAATGTAAAAAAAGTATTTTAATACATACCATATCATTGCACTAATAAATGTCCTTGAATTTCATTGAGTACAAAAGAAATCTCCATGTTCGCAAGTGGCATTGAATTTCCATGGGAACATAGACTCAATTCAAGGATAAACTGAAAGAGGACTTTGCAATGCCAGGTACATAGTAAGTACTCAGTAAATACTTGATAACTGAAAAACACAGATAAGTTTAGCCTAGTGCTCAGCACAATCTTTGGTTCACTGGAAGTGCCTGATAAACAGTTAACAAACTCTTGTACTGGGAGAAAGGCAGGAAAGTTTGCCTTAGCTCACATTACAGAAGATCTACAATGCAAATGAAATGTTTAACTCCTTTATTTTCCCATTCACAAATCCCCCCCCCCATTCAGGTTTGGCAGCAGAAAGGGGAATAAATGTCATGCAGAGTGATGAGTATTGGGGACATCAATCAGGAGTTTAGAGAAACAGTTTCTCATGGCTGACACACACCTGTGATCCCAGCATGTAGAAAGCTGAGGTAGGTAGTAGCGACAAGATTTTGAGAGCAGCCTGGGTTACACAGTGAGATTCTGTGCCTTCTCGATATTAGTTACTTTTTTGTCACCGTGATAAAACGGCATTTAAGGGAGCGTTTGCTTTGGCTCATACTTCCAGAGGGATAACAGCCCGCCATGGTGGAGAGGCATAGCATCGAGTGGCAGGCATGGCAGCAGGAGTAGGGGGCCAGGAAATCAGGTCTTCAAAGCAAGCAAGAAGCTGAGGGAGCATATTGGGAGTATGGTGAGACTATATAATCTCAAGACCTGACCCAATGACATACTTTTCCCACCAAGGTTGAAGCACTTAAACCACTCCAAACAGCACCACCAACTTGGAACCAAGTATTCAAACATCCAAGTCCACGGGGGAACATTTCTCATTCAGAGAACCACACTTTCTTACCAAAAAAATAAAAAACAAGGATAACTAAAAGAAAGAAAATGAAACAGAAGTAGTATTAAAATGTAATAGGGTCCTAATTTATTGGGTATGTTAGGAATGAATGTGGCAAACTGATACAAACTCCAGTGTGGATGCGGCTCAGTGGGAAAGCACTTGATCAACATAAGCAAGGCCCTGGGTTCAGTCCCTACCAATGCCAGAAAGAAAGAAAAAAGACACTGCAAAAGGACTTCCAGGTTCAAACCTGCATAACTGGAAAACATAGACCTATTAGCAGTAATAGTAGGAAGTCAAAAGGCTGAACTTGCCTATGGACAGGGTAGAAGACAGAAACTTGTGGGAATCCAGGCATGGTGACACATGACTATAATTCGAGCATTCAGAAGGCTGGGGCAGAAAAACTGTCATGAATCTGAAGGTAGCCAGGGTTGTATAACAAGTGCCAGACCAGCCAGGGATGAAAGACAATAGGACCCTGTCCAAAAACAACAAAGGAGACTGATGGGAAATGCACACAGTTCAGAGCCAGCAATACAGCTAGGGAGTTTAGTATAACCAGTACGGAAGCTGGGGACTTCCTGACTTTCCCAAGAAGAGAACACATCAGAGCTCAGTCCAGGAGTCTGTGTGGTTGACTCAGCAGCAACTCACCCCCAACCCTCAAGAGCAGCTAGGGAGCTGTCCAGGGCACAGACAACATCCACGTACTGTTTTGCCCAAGAAGCAGAGTTCAATTCCCAGAACCCACACCAGGCAGATAGCTCACAATCGACTGTAACTCCCTCTCTAACGGGAGGTGCTGCACATCTGACCTCTGTAGGCACCTGTATTCGTGTGCACAATACCCATCCACATCCACAGATGCACTCATAACAAACACACACAATTTTAAAAATAAGTATTTTTAAATAATAAAACAATAATCAGCATTTACCAAGTGCTTACAGTGTGTGAGATTACTCAAACACCTCAAAGGCATCATGTCACTCAATTGTAACAGCTATGGTTTTCCTCAAGTTACAGGTGAGGAAATGAGCACACAGAAGACATGGGTAGCTCCTTCTGTCTATCAGGTGAACAAATGGAAAATCCAGGGTCCAAGCCTTATGCCACATGCTCTGGGAAACTGCTGTAGTAGAAGTAATTCAGCAAAGAATTCTCAAAGGCATGAATCATGTAAATACAATCATATTAAGACTGGATTCTCCAAAAGCCAAGGTACTACGTAGATTTTTTGAGATACATGTTTTGGAATGTCTCCTTTGAATTTCTTCCAAGTACACACTATGGCTGTGAGAAGAAAATGAATTGATTCAGTGTCAAGTTTGAAAATATTAGTTTCCTATGGAGAGCTTCAAACCAGAGACCTAGACTCCAGTTCTGGGAGCTAGGGAGTCACCTGGGGCCTCCAGAATCTGTTCATAAAGAGGCCTAGGCTCTGATAAGGGCTATACATCTGCCCAGCTAAAGGGGAAAATGTGTCCAAGGGATTCTGCTTTGTCCTGATTTGTTGTTTAAAAAAAATGTGTGAATGCTTCTCTGGCAGATTACTTACGTGTCTTCAGGGAACATGGACAAAGCACTTTTTGCATAATGAATGTGTTACTTAAAGCCTATATGGATCCTGGGAAGATCTGCCTGTCTGAATGATTCAATTTCTTTTATTGATCTGCTTCCTTACCTGAGAAAGACCTATGCAATTCCCTGTTTGCTGCTAAGTCCATGAAGGGAGAAGGGAGGGAGGGAGGGAGGGAGGAACAACAGATACAGAGAGAGGGCAGGCAACCAGGATAGTGTGCCTAGTAATCAATAGAGTTCTAGAATTTGTTACCCAGAGATATAGAGATATATTCCCTAATATAAATACCTTAAAGAAAGTTTTTTGATTATTTAATTCAGTGTGTGTACATGTGTGTACATGTGTGTACATGTGTGTACATGTGTTTGCACATGCACACATGCTCAACTATCAGGATGTCATTCTCTCCCTGACCACCTTGTGGGTTCTGTGGGTTGAACTGAGGTCATTATGTTTGGCAGTAGACATTCTTACCTGCTAATCCATCTCATAAGCCCTTTTAGTACATACTATATATTCTTCTTACAGATATCTGTAATTGAAACATATTTACAAGGAAAGTGAATTTTCAAACTTGGTCAGAGTATGCCAGAGAGAGGGGAAACTGTATATGAGAGATTGAAATGTGTTGGGACACTTTCCCTAGCCAACCTAGATTAGTCTCTAGATTAGCCTGGAAAATGTTTCTCTATAAATACCTTAGCTATCATTATTCCCACCTCTGCATCATTAATCTATGGTACATGTGGAAAGTCTTTTTTTGTTTTTGCTTTTTTTTTTGTTTTGTTTTTGCAGGGATGGATAGTTAGCTAAGGCATTTCTGTGGACACATAGGAACTTAAATACTGTGTCCCAGGCAGTTTGAATTTTGTTTTAAGACCTCAGGATAACAGTGCTCTTGGTATTCTCATCTTGTACTCTGGGACTAACCCCAAACTGTTGAATCATGTTGGAATACATTCTAGTTACCTGTTTGTATGATCCATTTCTCAATAACTATTTATGAACACCTTGATCTCCCTTCAAGTTGGAATCTACATAGACCATTGAAATGTTATTACACAGCATGGTGGTCCACATGTATCTATAGTCCTATAGTTTCTGTAGAGGGCAAGGCAGAAGGACCACTTGTGCCCAAGTGTTTGAAGCCAGCTTGCGCACTGTGACAAGACCCTGTTTTCAAGCAAGCCCCATGAACTCGATTTAACAGTTTGTGACTAGAAAACATAAACCTAGGCTAGTTTTCTGGTACTTGATACATTGATAAAGGTCAAGGGCAGGGCTGCTGCATGATTGATGCAGATGGATGCAAACGTATCTTAAGTGAATGGAGAAGCAAAACCAAGCCACTTCTCTGAAGCCTAGGAAAATGCATTGGTGACTTATACAAATAACTTCTCAGTGGGTGTATCTCTCTCTCTCTCTCTCTCTCTCTCTCTCTCTCTCCCCAGAACTCAGACACTTGCAGAAAATTCTTAGCTGTTCATAGTGTTACATGCCAAGTGCCCCAGCATTGGTTGAGAGGATAAAGTTCAAAAGTTTCAATTATGATTCCGAGGCCTGCAGGGACTACAGAGTGAGAGTCAGTCTCTTTTTCTTCTCCTCTCCTCCCCTCTGCACTCCTCACCTGTCTTTGTTCAAAACCCTCTAGCCTTTTATTAATCATTTTCCACTTCAGATAAGTTATTAGGATATGTGGGAAAGTTTTTATTTCCATCTCAGTGTGACCATTATTTAAGCTAAAACAAAATTTTGATGGGTTTTAAAAAACTATGTTTTCTATATTGCAACATCTCATTTTCCTGCTGACTAAATAGTGATTAGCTGGCTTGCATAATCATGAAGTTCAGTGGTAGTTCTCTTTTTGTAAGGAATGCATGATACTGAAATGATGTTGATTAAGCACTGTGTGGAGAAGGCCCAGAGAACAGTAATAACTATGACTTAATTTGACTGGTTCCAGTTTTTCCAAGTTGAAGAAACCCAAGTATATCAAAAGACTGCAGGGATTTTTAAAAGTCAACTCAAAATTCTAGGTGGAACCTCTGTAAAGATCCTTTCCGTGACAAAATCACTCTGTGTTCTTTGCCACCATTTACTCATCCTTCATTCAACACGTTTGTACTCAATGCCTGCTGCTTTCCTGTCCATGCTCTATACAGAGAGAAAGCTGTCTTTTTGCAGCTCTCATTCCAGAGTGGGAAGAGAGGCAGCAAACAATAGTCACCCAACAAATATAATAAATAAATAACATAGTTTAGAAGGTGATATAAGATCAGGATAGAATAAGGAGATCACAAGTGGGAATGCTTCAAATTTAAAAGGCATAGTAAGGACCCGCAGGACTGACCAGATACTGATGAGTCAATTGATTCAGATGTTACAGTTCTTTGGAGAGTGATGGGAAAGAACAGTAATCTTGCTATACATTTACTTTGTGATATGCAGTTTACAAAGCTGTGCCACTTAGCCAGGGGCACTGAAGTAACTTATATAGAGTTGAGGTTACAATTGGCCATAAAATGTCATGCTCACAGAATCTATTCACACACAAATTAATATCCAGCAGTGGGTAGCTAGGAATGCTGACCTGGAGCTAAGGAGTTACAGGTATTTGAGGTAATGTTGTTGATTCACCAATCACTGCTCTAACTAAGCTGGTCTGAAGTGGGAATGAACTTACGAGCTTGTCAACAGAGAGGAGAATGAAAAGAGATCAAGGAAACACCTCACTTCTGAATGTCTACATTTAAGGAGATGAAGATAAAAATGGAGAAAGGTTACATTTGTATACTGATCAGACTATGTTTTAAGCATCCCCTTATTCTCGTATCTCCTCCTTAGTACATGCTAGCTTTCTTCTTGACAAAACAGTCCTGCTGTGCTACACTCTTTTGTGTGGATCTTGCTCATAAGAAACGTAAAGTAGAAAGGTAAGAAGTTGAACTAACTCTTTGAGAGTCCCCCAGCACGCCAAGCGTTCAGGGCTCCAACACCCCAAGTTATTACCCTTTCCACTTTATTTATTTCCTCACCTTAATGACCTAGCAACCTGCCACAGTACCAGTTTTCTGAGGTCAGAGGCATAGGAAAGACTTACTGAAAGGAAAGCACTCTGTTCGAAGGAAAAGCAACTAAATTAGCCAATTAACAAATACCAAGTACCAGGCTTTTGAATTCTACACCTACAGCCTTTTACCAATGCCACCAGCCCCACCTTCTTCTCCTCCCAGGCCATTTCCGTAAGTCCCGCCCCTTCTCCAAATCCCATGCTTATTTGCGGACGCTCTACCTCATCTTCCCATTGGTCTCGCTTGGCCTGTTCTTCCACGCCCCGCACTCAGCCCCACCTCTCTCAGGGAAACTGCCCTGCGCAGACGCGGAGGAGGCAGCAGGACCTTTTTCCGTGTCTCTCTCTCCTTCTTCCCGGCATTCCTTTTTCCGCGTTCTCACTGCTCTCTGGGTCTGGCAGCTACCGGCACTTCGCGCCCAGGGCTTTGGTGACGTCATGTTTCTGCGCCGCGTGGACGCCCGCCGGTGAAAGAAGGAATACCTCAGCCGCCCTTCGTCTCCTTTTGTTGGGCTGCCGCTCCTTCTGAATCATGGCGCCATCGCTGTGGAAGGGGCTTGTAGGCGTCGGGCTCTTTGCCCTAGCCCACGCTGCCTTTTCAGCTGCGCAGCGTAAGTGCCGGGACTGCTCGCATGAGGGACATCAGGGGCTGTGTGGGGGCGCTCCCCTAAGGGACTGTTGGACCCAGTGCAGAAGAGGTGTTTCGAGACATTTTAGGTTGGGGTAACTAAACCAGTTTAGGGTCCTCAACGGAAGGCTTGAAATTGGAGGGTTGTGGAACACCTAGATTTCAGGATGGTTAAAAGAGGTTGCTGATGTTCGAGGAAGAATTCAAACCAAGTCTGTCCCAGGACTCAAGACACGAGATGTCAGATGTAGCATAAAGCAGCTCAGACAAAGTGTAGAATTAAGAACTTGAAATGCATGTGGCATCGTGACAGCTAGATCCTGGGCACTCTGCTGTCCAGGCAGAGACTGAGAAGTTAAGTGACCGATTGCCTCAGGGAGGCACTGTGACACGGGGAAAGAGCAGTGGACTGGTTTAAAAGGTTGGTTGTTAAAATTTTGCTTAACTATTAAATCTGCGTGACCTTGGGCAAAAGATAACGTGCTGTATGATGGGTTTTTAATTTTTTTCTCAGATCAATAATTGAAGTTGCTTCTGCTTTTATGTACTAGAGGTACCGTGCTTCCTTAAGGGAATTCTTAGGCTAGTGGAAAAGCTAGTGGGCCAACAAATAATTACAGTAAGATAATATGGATACGGGAAAGGGGTATATATGTGTATGCATAAATGTTCATTGGGAGTGGTAATTTGGTGGGACCCCGGGAAAAGTGCCTTAGAACCTTGCTGCTCATAGTGTGGTCAATAGAGCAGCATCATGGACATCACCTGGGAGCTTGTTAGTGTCTACTCAGGCTCCACCTCAGAACTATTGAATCGGAATAGTCGTTTTAATAAATCCCTGGGCGATTTATGTGCACACTAGTTTGTGAAGCACTGTCCTGGAGGAGAATAGGATACACTGGGGTACTGGTTATTTTCAAAGTAAGCTTTGGATCTAATATACAGTCACAGAGAAAGGAAGGCCCTTGCTTGAAGTCCTATTGGAGTTCTTATTTCCCCAATGAAGAAATGCCTAGTTGAAGATAGTGTTAAAGAGCCAGAGCTGAATTCATTCAAACAAGAAGTGTGTCATTAGAAGGTTAATCCAAAGGACATTTGATATTGGATTGATTTTTCGTTTACCCTGTCCTTATAGGCTCTGTAAATTCAAATCTAATCTGCCTGCATACATACTTTTTAAACAGCCCTAACACATTCACACAAAACTGCTTGGACATTTTAAGCCTAGAGTACATTATAAAGTGGGAATTGTCCTATTTAGTCTAGAAGTAGATTGTCCTACTTGATGTAGAATTGAAATTTGGATTTTTATATTTTTCAAGTAATGAGAATGTCTTGTGGACTGAAGCAAGACCTCTGTACTGTTCATGCTGGCAAAAGACTGCTGTTTCCCTTTGACACGAATTGTGTCATGGGAAATTGTGGCAGCAGACAGCATCCTATGGTGTTGGAACATGTTCATCTCTGCAGTAATGACCTTTGATATAGCAGGGCACTGATCATGAGCTAAATAAACCCTCTTCACCTTTCACAGTCCTATTTGCCACAGAGGAAACTCAGCCAGTGCATCTGTTCTATAGCCCCTTGACACTAAGAAATACTCTGCTCACTTTCACATTGTAACGTTCCGCAATGGAAACCCATGCTGGGCTTGTTGAGGATGTCTTGAATGAGGTACAGTAAATTATAGTAAACAGAAGAAACATACATACTATGTCTGACTTGGGGTTACCAGTTTAAATCATGATTCCAGGCTTTAATCCCTTGCTGCCTTCTGACATGAAGGCAGCAGCAGGATTAAGGAGTAGCAAGGACAGAAATTGATGTCCTGGAACTCCAGCTACACCACTACACTGAAGAGGAACATTTCCATACCAGTTGTCACTTTGGCTTTACTATGCAGTGGCAGGGTCATTCATCATTGAAAATGTTTGTATTTCTATTGATTGTTAGATAATTATGACTTCGTTGACGACTTAGTAAAAGAAACAATTTCAGAATTATGCATAGTTCTTTCAGTTTCATATTTGCCTATCTGTCACTCACTTAAGGTGATAAGACAGGCCATAGGGAGCATGAACTAATTCATAAAGGTAAGGCTGACTACATTACAAGAGGTTTTTGAGGAATCTGTGATCATCGCTTTATGTAGCATATCAGTCAGCCACTTCTTTGGTCTATTGATTTTCCTGCATTTTCAGAAAGGCAAATGGGCTATAATTTCCTAATGGTGTGCTTCTGCTTTATAGATCGTTCTTATATGCGACTAACGGAAAAGGAAGATGAATCATTACCAATAGATGTAAGTTGGTCATTTATATTCCATTAAGTACACACTTAAACTCAGCCACTTTGCTCTTGACAAATCTTATTTCTTTTGTTTTATTCTTCTTTATCATTTTCAAGCATGATATGGCATTTGTTACCTGCTTCTTTTTATTTAAATTAAGGTCTCAGTGTGTAGCTCTGGCTGGCTTCGATCTTGCTATATAGACCAGGCTAGTCTCAAACTCACAGAGCTCTATTTGCCTGCTTCTGCTTCTGCCTCTGCCTCTGCCTCCTGAATGCTAGGATTAAAGCCCTGTGTTACCTTGCCCAGCTGTTAACTGCTTTTATCACTGTTAAATCTAAAGATTTTGAAATCTTAAAAAATTCTATTCGATCCTTTTGATCAAACATGGTGGCTCACACCTATAATCACAGCAATTGGGAGATTGAGGCACGAGGATTGTTGTGAGTTTGAAGTCAACGTAGACTACAGAGTAAGACCTTTGTCATAAAAGCAAAAACTAAAGAAGGAAATGGGCGCGCCTTTCTAGAAGTTTCTGTACTGACAATCTGGCCTTTAAAAATTATTTGGCTCAAAGTTTTATAAAAAATTCCTTTTAAAATATTTTATTATATGTGTAGCAGTTCATGCCATAGCACAAGTGTGTATGTCAAAAGAAAGCAGGGGTCAGTTCCCTTCTACCTTGTGGGTCCTGGGGAAAAGAATCTCAGGACGTGAGGCTTGATGGCAAGCATCCTCACCTCCTCAGCCATTTGACTGGCACTTTTGAAAATGAAGTTTAAGGACAGGCAGTGCTGACACTACATTATTTACAGATAGGAATGGATGACAAAACTGAAAGAAGGTGGCTGTTAACCTGAATTAATACCTATTCCCCACTTGACTGTTTTACAATTTACTGTTATTAGATTTAAACTTACAAGAATTGTAAGTTCTTCGCATTCCCTGGCAACTTCGCATTTGCTCTTAAGTTTAAAGGCCATCAGTGTTTAGGCTTTTAAAATGTATATACAATGTTGTCTTGGTACATGTACTTTATTTTACCTAATTGAAACAGCTTTTGGGGGCTGGTGAGATTTTCAGTGGGTAAAGACACTTGCTAATTTGAATTTGTTCTCTGGAACCCACATGGTAGGAGAGATCTGACTTGTGCAAGATGTCTCAGATTTGGACCCTTCCTTATGCTGTGACACTTATGCTGCCCCCACCTAAAGTAAATATGAAACAAATGGCAAATTTAAGGTGAAAACTAGATCCTTCAAAAAAGCATTAAGCATGTGTATGTGTCATTTAAAAATTGTTTTTGAAATTAAAATATAATTATATCATCTTTCCCTTTCCTTTCTTCCTTCCCAATGCTTCCCATGCACTCACCCCTCACTCTCACTCAAGTTCATGGTCTCTCTTTCTTTAGTTATTGTTATATACATATACATATATGTATATATTCCTAAATATATAAATATAACCTGCTCAGTTCTTGTAATGTTACTTGTATGTGTGTGTATGATTTCAGGGATGACCATGGGGCCTCAGCCCTAGACAAAGCATAGCCAACTAAGCAATGCTAAGAGCAGGGAGAAATGGTCTTCCCAGGGAAGAGCTCTCTATCCAGTACTAAGTGTGTATGGAGTTTTGTAATTAGCTAGTTTTGTTTCTGTTTTGTTTGGTGAGACAGAGTCAACAGGGCCTAGGTTAGCACTGAAATCATATGGGCCAAGCCTGACCCTGAAAGTGTTGATTCTGCTGCCTTCATCTCTTGTGTGGTGAGATTATAGTCGTGTGCCAGTACACCCACTGTAGAGTTAACTTTTCCTGGACATAATCTTTCTGGAACATACTTTGATGACAATTCATTGATTTTCCACTTTCTTATTAACAGTGTGTTCTGTGAAGGACAGCTTCTGTAGGGCTAGGGATGTAACTCAGTACAGTGTTTGCCTGACAAACACAAATCCCTGTATTTGCTTTTCTACACCCAATAAATTGGGCATGGTAGAAAAGAAAACTCAGAAAACAACCTGAGACCCTGTCTTTAAAAACAACAAAACAAGACAATCTCTTTGTAATATTAGTGGTTGGAATGTAAAGTGTCATTTCAGATGTCATTAGATTTTAATTTAGACAGTGATAACTTGTGGCTAATTTGTCTGTGTTTAAAGACTGGTACAGAGCTATACACAGACATACAGTCACTTATATCTATTTAAAATAAAATTTATGTGATCAGAATTCAGAAAATAGGCTCATTATCCTGTGTTGGTTAATTTCAAACATTCAGCATTGTCGCTTGCACAACCTGTTTGGAAAGCAGTTTGGTGTTACATAATACATCGAACACATACATACTCTGTACTCAGAGTTTTCATTCCTGTTTACCAGGAAACGTGTAGGAATATTTATGTGGGCCTTATAAAAGTGGCAGGAAACATTCCAGTAATAACGCAGTAAATCCTGGTGTTTTCATATGTTAGATACTAAGCACAACGAAAAGGAAGAGAGTACTGCTGCGGGATGAATCTCACAAACGATGTTGAGGGAAGACAGCTAGACTCAAAGGATATATTTGAGTGCATTTAAATGATAGTGACAAGGAGTAAAAGTAAATGATAATGTGTAAAGGACATTCCCTAACTGATCAGAAACAGAAGGAAAACTGCCAGGAAGAACAAGGAATGGATTAGCGCACAATTAGTAAAACAGTTAACTTTGAGAGGGAAGGTTCTGGGAAGCCATGTTTGGTGGCATGCACCTATAATTGCTATATCTGGAAAGGCTGATGCAGGAGGATTATGAGTTTAATGCCAACTTGACTCTGTTTCAAATGAGACAGGAGAAAAGACTGGAAGTTTAGCTGGTTGTTGGGTATCTGATACCTTTTTGCTGCTTTTCTTTACATTGTGCTCATATGCTTTGTGCCCTCTCTGATACTAAACAGTAACAACAAAGAAGAGTTTTAATTGCTCTTGGGAGCAGACAGTTTGGTACTTGAGTTCTGAGTGGCTTAGTACTTAGTACATTAAGTACTTGGTGATTTTGCTTCTGTGAGCATGTTGCTAAGTTCACTTCCTAAAACATCAGAAGTGTTATTATACTTAAGAGATTTTATTGTGTCTAAATGCAATCTTTTCAAGTAAGAAATGACTCCTTGATGTGTGGTACTGAGGAATGCTTGCTAGAAGTCATGCAGCGGGCTTCTTTTAGCTGGGAGAGTCTTAATTACTGCCTCTATATCACTGGTTAGTATGGAAGTCTTTAAATTATTCACATTATCTTGCTTTAATTTGGGTAGATCACATACATTTAGAAAATCATCAATATTTAAAAAGATTATTCCAGCTTGGTGGAATGTAAATGTTGAAAGGATTGAATTTCCTCCATGGCTCTGTTCTCCTCTTTTAATTTCATTAATTTCACTCTTTTCTTTCATTTGGTTAACTTGGCCTGAAGGTGTGCCAGTTGTTGTCAAAGAACCAACTCTTTTTGTTTCATTGATTCTTTATATTTTTGTTTTTAGTTCATTGATTTCGGCCATGATTAATGGGATTAATTAATTAATTAAGGGGTCTATATTATACCCCTTCTCCAAGGCTCAAAGACCATCATGGAAAATGAGGCAGAAACACTATAGGAGCCTGAAGTCAGGGAGAATCATAGGGAAACTGTCTTCTGGACATGACAGGAACACTGCACTCAGGACTCATAGCATCTGTAGTCATCTGCACAGCATCAAGCCTGTCAAGAGTCAAGTGCGGAGTAGGAAGGGTCTGATGCCCTATGGACAGTTAATGGCATCTGGTGGAAGGAGGGACAATTTTCCTTAAAGGTCGACTCTTGGGGTTATTAAACAGTAATTTAATATAGAAGAGATACAAACTTGGGGGTCAAAGAAACAGAGACAGATGTGGGTGGAATAAATGGGAGGTATATCATCAAAACACATTGTATGAAATTCTCAAAGCATTAGTAAAAATTATTAAAGAATATTCATCTTAAAAAACAATGTCGCCCAGAGGGGAAAAGTGGCCTGTCAGTTGTCCAGTAGCACTCATATGCTCTATGTTAATCTGCATCTTTATACTCTGAATGGTTCTCCAGACACTTCAAGCTTTACAGTTACCTGTTGGCATAGTTCATATCATATAAGGGAGTTCAAAAGACATGGATACCACTTCAGAATTAAAAAGAATAAGTAAGTCCCTTTTCAGAAGCTTAATTTGAAAGAAATTTTTATGTACATGATTTATAGTCTGTTTTCAGCTACATAAAAGTTGGTTTCATTTTTGTCTTATGGTTTTGTAGTTTGTAGGGGTAATGAGAGAAAAATATTAAGTCAGCGTTTGGTGTCATAGGGCAAGCAGAAGTTGAAAGCCAGGTATGGTGGCACACGTCTATAAGCCCAGAACTCTTGAGAAGTGAGAAGCAGAAGGATTATGAGTTCCAAGATAGTCTGAGCTCTATTGGGAAGACCCTGCTTCAAAACAAAACAATAAAAAAAAGAAGAACAGTAAAACTTAGATATTAGATTCTGGTTCATGCTAGTGACCTAAAAGTATTAGTTGCTTAGGATGAAAATAGGTCTACAGACAGGTAATAGCTCAGACACATTAACTAGCTTCCTTTCCTGCTTTTCCTGCCCATGTACTTACTCCCTTCCTGCCTTCTTTCCCCTCCCTTTCTTATGCTTTTATCCTCTTGTCCCAGCTTATTCTTTTGAAAAATAACTGATTTTTCTGTTTTGTCTGTCATTTAAACTTAATCTTGACTTGAGTCCTGCCCTCAGCCCTATTTCTGTGTGTGGATTAAATATATTGTTGTTCTTCAAATTTCTCCTGTTTTTTTTTGTTTGTTTGTTTGCTTTCTTGCCCCATATTTTACTTTGTTTTCTTTAATTCTATTTCTGGACTTTCCCAACCTTCCTTATCAAGAAATAATAATCCCTTATAATATTTTCTTTGAAACATTCACAGGCAGCATCTATATAGTGGAGCAAGTTCATCCCCCTCCATTTACTTCATTATTTCCATCTATTTTAAGATTATTTTATACTTATGTACATGTGGCTACATGAGTTTATGTGCACTCTATGCATGCAGGTGCCTGTGGAGACCAGAGGGAATCGGGTTCCCCTGGAAGTGGAGCTAGGGGTGCTTATGATCCACCCACCCAGCATGGATGCTGAGGACTAAACCCTGTTCTCTGCAAGAGTAGTACACATTCTTCCTCCTTGAGCTGCCTCTCCAGCCTGAGCTACCTCTCCCAGCCTGAGCTACCTCTCAGCCTGATCTGCCTCTCCAGCCTGAGCTACCTCCTAAATATTTCCGTTTGGAGATATACTTGAGATACCTGAGCGTTTAAGTGAGGCTAACTTTGAGATTTGGTCTTTTTTCCCATAAATACAAGATTCTGGTTCTTTTCAGAAAAGAATATTTAAAAGCAAACACTAAAAGTGTTTAAATTAACACTTTTTTATTTTTACTTTTTTAAATTAATTAAATTAGTGATTTAAAAAACACTAGTATCTCAAGATGTTTATGGACTATGCTAGACTAGGATACAGATCTCACTGGAAGAATCTTTGAAGGATCTCAGGCAAGGAGACAAACCAAATGACATCAAGGAGGGGGCAGCAAAATAGTTGAGTTTGGCCAATAATATATTCAGAAAGCCAAATGGAGTTGTTCACTGTACTTGCAAAACAGACCTGTGAAATCTCTTATGGCCTGAAATATTTATAGCTTGGGCTAAAAGAGAATAATCAGAGGTGCAGTCTGTGTGCTGGTATTGGAAAGGCGGCTTATCATAGGCTAGGTTACGTTTACGGAAGTTTATCTAGTATGTGTTATTGCTATACATCTCAGGAGGAATGGCTGAAGAAGAGAAAGTCTGAGACCTTCGTGGTCATTTCCAAGTTTCTTACATTCTCTGTATAGGAAAAATATGCAGTACAATTGTGATTACCTTTTGTAGTCTAATCTGTAACTCACAACAAATTTATAATTCATTAGAAGCCTGCTTACTTTTCAAATGGGCTTTTATAAAGGTTTATCTAAAAATTGGTGTTCTTTTTTCTTTTAAGGACATTTGATACCTTAAGGAATCACCCATCTTTTTATGTGTTTAACCATCGTGGTCGAGTGCTGTTCCGGCCTTCAGATGCAACAAATTCTTCCAACCTAGATGCATTGTCCTCTAACACGTCGCTGAAGTTACGAAAGTTTGACTCACTGCGCCGTTAAGCTTTTTACAAATTAAATAACAGGACAGACACAGAATTGAGTATTGGAGTTTGGGGTGTAAAACACTCCCCCCCCAACATCAGTATTTATATTGCTATTTCAGAGCTAGTTAAATAATCTATGGCCCTTGTTTATACATTGTTGATCCAATCAAATGGTGTAGGAGTTATCTATGAAATGAGTCTTTGAACTTTCCTATAGAGGTTTTCTGTTCATTTGAAACAATTCCCATGTTTTGTAAAAGTCACTATTTCGAACATACTTCCCTGAAAAATGTTGGGATTTTTGTGATTATTTATTTTCGTAGATTTCTTTTCTTTTGCACTACAGTTTTTAGGAATCCTGGAATACCATGTAACATCTGCATTTTGCAGCACAAGAGTCAAATGGTCTTCGGTTCTTATCAGACCAACTTCTTTAAGAAGACCAAAATGGTGACTTTACAGTTTTTCTTGGGGCCCCTAAACAGTGACTCTGCTTTTACAGATACTTGCCAATTTTTACTTTATTAATGGCTTCTCTCCGGACCCCACTCCCTGATACTGTCTAACATCAGCTGTCTTGTTTCATCATTTCTGAGATTCTGTGTGCAGTGAGCAATTTTTGTGTCAGAAATTCTATCATAACATATTTAACAAGTTCATCTTGCTGTAAAACTACTCATGTTCTTTTGTTGTAAAATTTTCACTGATTGTGTAATGGAAGATTAGTTGAAAGTAGACCAAAAAGACAAATTATGACTTCATTATCTTGCCTAGTAGAATAGAACTGACTGTTCTAAACTGATCGTCACTAGCTGGTCTCACTCATTCTATGTCTGTTGGTTTCTGTCACAGTAAACTAGTGAATTGGTGAAAATAAAGGAACTGGTTCATTTTATCTAAAGGCACATGCAAAGAAACTAGGCCAAATATGTTCTAAATATTTGGAGTTAATCTATTTAAATTCTCTTAGAAAATTAAGGTCATTTAAGAAGTTGTTTTGCAGCTTCTGACTGAAAGCTGGCCTGGAGTTTTCCATCTTCACTCTGCGGTGCTGAAGGTGAGGATAAGGACACAGCATTGAATGTTTTTCAGAAACAGTAGTTTTACTCAAAGAAAATCAGAGTAGGTTTTTCGCTAGAAAACTAAGATGCTTAACATTACATTGTAGAGATTATTGCTTTCCACAAGCATGAACACATACTTGTGTTAAATTATATAGGTGTAAAGGGACTACTATGGACTTTGATAGGAAACCTGCCCGATGCTTTTTGGGTTGTTTCAGGCAGGGTCTTCATATCGAGATGCTCTTTTACTTGGTAGCATTTTTTCATAGGAATGAGCCTCAGCCTTTCTGCCCAGTCATGCACAGCCTCAAAGGACAAGGTTCTTTTATCATTTCTTTGTTGGTTTTGGTTTTGTTTGTAAACAGGATTCTGTATAACCTGAGCTAGCCTCAAACTCAGTATGTAGCTGAGGATGATCCTCATGCCTTTACCGCGTCAGCGCTAAGATGATAGGTGCTGCCACTACACCTGGTTTTTGGGGTCCTGGGGACTGAACCCAGGGCCTCGTGCATGCTAGGCAAGCACTGTACCAGCTGAACTACATCCCAGGCCCTTGACATTGAATTGTGATTCTTGAGCTCTGATTTGCTAGCTAAGTCTATAGAGCACTGATTCTGTTCTCTAATGAGAACAAACTCACAAATCTGCTGATTACCTACAATAATTTAGAAATAGGCTAAAAGTGTGAAACCAAGCCAGGTGTGGTGGCATGCACTTGTAGACCTAGCACTTACAAGGCTGAACCAGGATCACAAGTTTAGGGCAAATCTGGGCTATCTTAAGGAATCCCTATCTTAACCCTAATCCCCGCAAAAAGCGAATCCAAGGACTAATGTGATAGATCAAAATGGCATGCACGAAGCATGCTGTACATCAGGCTTTTCTGCCATACTCCTCGACTACTTGATTGAAGAGCCTCTTGTTTTCTTCTCTTTGGAGACTGTTTCCCTTCTTAATGTGTTTTCATAACAATGCTACTGAGAATCTGTGTGTTTTGTACTTTCATTCTTTAAAGGGTGTATAGTTGCCAGATGTGGCTCACGCCTATAATACAAACACTCAGGAGGCCAAGGCAGGGAAGTTGTCACACAAGTTCAAGACCAAAATTAGATACACAGCGAGACCTTATCTTTAAAGAAGTTATACAAATTTTAAAAGGTACAGTTAAGTAACTTTAAATATACTCACAAAATTATGCAACCATTTGATAAATCTAGGCCATTTCACTCCCTTCCAGGAAGCCCTGTATTCTTTCATAGTCACCTCTGATTTCCCCCCCAGTGTGTCCCACCTAGGACCTAAGAAACCAATAGTCTATTATATGCATAATCTGATCATTTACTATAAATGAATTGATACAATATTAACCATTTACAACCAGTGTCCCTAACTATGGTTTTTCCTATGTGGAATAATGCTCATTCCGGACTAAGTAAATCTGGTAGAGTGCTTTTGCCTAGCAAGTGCAGACCCTAGGCTCATCCACAGTAGCACAGAAAAAAGCTAGTTGACAAATCAATGGATTTAAAGAGGGCAAGCCAGATACTTGGCAGACTTCTAGAGTTAATCTTATTAAATAGAATAGTTTTCCTCCTAGCCAAACATCCATTCTATCCTATAGCTTCTAACTTCCATTCTAGTCCCCCATCCCCACCCCTGCTTTGGTTTTGGGTTTCTCTGTGTAGCCTTGGCTGTCCTGGAACTCACTTTGTAGTCCAGGCTAGACTCCAACTCACAGAGATCTACCTGCCTCTGCCTTCCAAGTGTTGGGATTAAAGGCATGTGCCACCAGTGTCTGACCCGTTCTGGTTTCCACAGTGGATATTAAAATCTATTCTTGTCTACCCAGCCAAGAAAATCCTGTTTAAAATAATGCTGAAACATTTGATGGATAATTGATATGGTAAATTTAGATGTGTCCACCTTTGGACAGCTTGTATACCTCAGATCAGGTAAATACCCCCATTTTTTTAAATGCTCATTGAATTTCTGCCCTTGAAATTTTATAAAGACTAAATCAGATTTGGTCATTGAACAGTTTTTATTCATCTTCTTTTACAATGTGTGATAGTCGTTACTGCCTGGGAAGGGTTGACTAAATCTAGTGCTAGGTAATTATACTTGGATTCAGTGACACTGTCAAAAATAGGAGATATATACTTCAGTTCTGAATGCAGGAACACACTGAACCAGAGACTAGCCCAAATCCTGTTTACAATGCAGGGGAATGAAGATTGTGAACTGGGGGCAAAGTCCGTAACTCCTAATAATTCTTCGCACTTAGGGCATACTTTTGGGTAACATGACAGCATCTTCTTGACTATGCTGACCCGGTTTCCATGATGTGTCGAATACTGTTTGTGAGCCTTGATGCCTGTAACACCAATAAACCCATTGTTGGATATATTTTTCTCTCTTTAAATGACCTTGCCTTGTCCAATAAATAAGTGATTGTCTCACCTTGTGTTTGGTAGTGGGTTTTTGTTCATTTGTTTTTACTTTCAATCTCATTTCTTTAGTTTCTCTGTCCCCAGGGGGAAAAAGAGCCAATTTTATGATATGTTATATATGTCATATGATGATGTACTTTTTCTAGTATGTTGCTGATTTTTAAATGTGTACTTTAGTTGTTTATGTAAAAAATCTTCCTTTGTTTTTTGTTTTTGAGATTAGGATACAGTTACGAAATTTTTCCTTTTTCACTACTCCCTCTAATGCTTACATGTACCCCAGTTACTGCTATTTCAAATTCATGGCCTTTTTCTTTACCATTTTACATACATATTTTGAGATGATGTTTCATTTTCTACTCCATACTGGCCTCAAACTCCCTATATAATCAAGGCTGGACCTGAATTCCTAATTGTCCTGCATCTGCCTCACACCCCACCACATATGGAGTCTTAAAGTACTTGTGGTTTTGCACTTATAAGCTATGTCATTTCTAAATAACCACGCGTCCTGCAGGATACAGGAGTTGGTCCTTGAGCAGCAATATGCGCTCACTGCATCACAAGTACGCAACAAAGTCAAAATGACAGTGTTTAAAAAATCCCTGATTGAGCTGGGTCTGGTGGCACATACCTTTGGCACTCAGTTACAATGTGAGTTCTAAGCTGGCCAGGACTTTGTAGTGAAAACTTGTCAAAAAAACAAAAACAAAAAAACCAGTATTATCAGGAAAGAAAAATCAAAAGTTTAGCCTGATGTCATATGCCCTTATTCCCAGCGGTTGGGAGGCAGAAGCAGCCTGATCGCCGAATCTGAGGCAAGCCTGATCTACATAAAAAGTTCTAAGGCAGCCAGGGCTACACAGAAAAACACCTATCTTGAAAAACAAAAGTTTAGTGAGGATCTAAGGGCGAGTCCCTTGTGTAAAACTTACCAGTTACCTACAGTAATTTGAAAATGCTACCAGTATCAAAATCCATATTGTATATTTCAAAATGACCTGGTAAAGTGTTTTTATTTAAGAAAGAAATAGAAAGATAATATATGTACATGGAATAAAAGACCAGGTAATAAAAGTCAAAATTTAGGATCACAATCAAAATATATTGTATGAAAATAATTTTAAATAAAAAAGATTAGCCCCTAGAGACACCAGCTTTAGAATGATCAAAAAACTTTATTTTGTTCATTAATAGGAATACTCTCAGAGTAGCTAGAGAAGTGTACTTGTTGATATGTTTTTTTGCACATTAGGTATTTGTCTATTGTAGAATTTGTAAATAGACTGTGTGTTTTTAGAAAAAATACACTTGGTCTCTTCCCTCTAATATGTATGTTTCCAAGAGAGAAGTAACTTTAATCGACACCCAACATAGACTTTATTATTTTACATTGATAGAATCAGACAATTTATGCCTTTGTATGTTCTTTTAGTTTCTTGTGTTTTATAAGATATTCCCGTATCAGTATATACAGAAACATCTCATTTTTAACAACTGATCCTGCAAACATTGGTGGATTTTAGATTGTTTCCAAAATTACAAAGTCTTATTGGAATGAATATACCCATATATTTAGTGAGATTATGCCCACAGGGTTAATTGCTACCATAAAGTTCCTGGATCAATGGGTGGTTTTCAGTTTCAGTTCAGTAACTAATGCCAAGTTGAACTTGAGACACTGCTCAGCCAATACCCTTCTACATACCATGAAACTGCATATGAATTGTTTTGAGTTTAATCATCTGAAAAGCTATTATTGAATCTTATATTTTAATGAAGGAGTAATGCATTGAATGGAAGAGGTGGGACACATCTTTATCTCTTGTTATTTCTTATTTTCAGCAAATTGTATGGTTGTATTCTGTTTTCAACTTTTGCTCTGGTTTAGGAAGTTAAGACAATTGGTTATTTAGTAACATTTTCCAGAATTTTATTTGTGTGGTTAAAGTTATCAGCCTTTGTGGCTAATGGGAATTTGCTTTGCTTATAAAGGCTTTCACATTTAAGAGTGAATTGAATATACTTTTTTTTTTTTTTTTTAGTATTTTAAAGGGTTCTTTGTTTTTTGTTTGCTTGTTTGTTTTTGAGACAAGATCTTTCTCTCTGTATTAGCTGACCTGTACACAGTATTTAGCCCAGGCTGGCCTGGATCCAACCACAATCCTTCCTCAGTGTGAGTGCTGAGATTACACATGTGTACCACCATAACTGTCTTAAGGGCTTTTGTTTGTTTGCTTTTATCCTTTAAAGCTTCTGTTCATTCGGAACTTACTTGGGTAGTAGGAATAACTTTATACAAGTAGCTAACTGGTTGTCCCCACCCCATTTATTCTTTTCTTCCCACATTATTGGAAGGACCATCTTCATATTTTGAATGTCTGTCCATTCTGGGGGATCTAACTTGGGTCCTTGACTATGATGGTAAGCGCTCTACTTCACTGGTCTGTGTCTCTAGCTCTGTATTCTCATCTTTGACATTTTCTAGTCAAGCCTCAATAGTCCTTCTGAGGATTGCCCCCTAATTTTGCATGTTTATTTTAAGCTCTCTATCATTTTCTCCATGTTTGGAAATCATGCTAATATTTTCCTATAGTTTTATTTTGGATGTACAGGCATGTGAACTGCAAGATAGAGTGTTAGAGCCTTGGTTCTCCATTTAGATCCATCATTCCTAACTTGATTGCCACTGTTCTTTCTCCCCCAGGATGCTTTGCT
The DNA here is from genome assembly GCF_011064425.1 of Rattus rattus. Taxonomy (NCBI): domain Eukaryota; kingdom Metazoa; phylum Chordata; class Mammalia; order Rodentia; family Muridae; genus Rattus; species Rattus rattus. The sequence goes on from NC_046172.1 coordinate 116,622,529, forward strand.
TTGCTTCCAATCATTTCAGCCAAGCTGGGGACATTCATCACCACACTTCATGACATCCCTCAACATGCCAGCATGCCTGTTCTACAAGAGTGAGAAGATTGTCCCATGTGATCACAATGCCACTCTTACAACCAAGCAGGATCAAGCCAGTTTATGTTCGAATTTCTTCACACTTCTCGCAAATAGTTTTCATAGCTGCTTCCCCAAGGTTCACAGATTAGCACTGATGGGTATCCCTTTAGGCTGCCTTTTTAAAGTTATTTTCTAAATAAAATTGGCTCTTTGAACTTTTTCTTGACACAATGACAACCTTATTAGAGTTTAAGAGGAAAACAATGGGACAGACAAACTGCCAGTCAGAGAACTACAGAGAAGAGTTAGTAATGAAGGTCAGCCAGCAGCCACATGGCCCACAAGCAGCTGCTAGGTAGAAGTGGAGGAAGCTTCACAGAGGAATAGTGAGGAAGCCCAAAGTGTCTGGAAAGCACGCCCAGGCTGTGGCCAGTATCACAAAGCAAGAGACAGAAAGGTAAAAGAAAAAGTCAAAGTTATTCACTTTGGATTCAGAAAATTGAGTAGACCTCAGTGCTACATAATGGAAGATTTGGAAGAGACTTGATGTAGGAAAGGACTGAGGAAGAAAAGAACATAATCTTACTGAGGAGACATTCCACCCAGCCCTTAGGGATGACTTAGTGAATTAGCTTTCCCATGGTGGGTAGGAAGGTAGGCTCATTAGAAATTTTCACACTTTTTAGAAAACTCGAAGACATTCTCATATGTCCTATAATCCCGGCTTGTTTTGTCCAGTAACATGTCAACAAAGCCATTTGGTACAATCAG
>NC_046172.1:116628371-116630871 GCF_011064425.1 Rattus rattus
TGGCATCTGGGAGTTGAACTCAGTTGGTCAGACTCATGTGCCCAGCATCTTTTACACTGAGCTATCTTGCCAGCCTGAGTTCTGCTTTTATAATACTTTCTTTAAGGCACAGATTCATAAATAGGCAGAGAATTCTCCAAACTTGGGGCTTACCTTTTCCATAATTTAAAACTGAACTGACTGCTCTGCTCTGGTTGATATACCTTTCTTTTTGTAGGTAACTGTAATATTTCACCAATATGATATAGGAATTCATATAAGGAAGGTGAACAAAAGGGACATGTGTTTATTTGTCACCAAACTTAAATGCACTGACAATGTGCTGATACTGTTCCTTTTGTTGTATTTGCCAGTTTCGGTGTCTTCTTCAAAAACATTTTCCCTATTTTGAAGTTGTAAAAGTGTTACACACACACACAAACACACACACACACACACACACACAGAGTCTTCTCACTCACAAAATCTAGATTCTGTATATGAGACAATGATAGAACTTTAATAGCCTTTGTGTATGTGTGTGTGTGTGTGTATGTTGTGTGTGTGTATGTGTATGTGTGTGGTATATGTGTATGTGTTTGATGTATGTGTATGTGTGTTATGTGTGTGTGGTGTGTATGGTGTGTGTGGTGTGTGTGTATGTATGATGTGTGTGTGGTATGTCTGTATGTGTGTGTATGTTTTTTGTGTGTGTGGTATGTGTATGTTTGAGTGTGGCTGTGTGTGTGGTGTGTATGTGTGTGTGGTGTGTTTGTGTGTGTGTGTGTAATATGTATGTGTGTATGTGAGTGTGTGGTGTGTGGTGTGTGTGTGTGTCTGTGTGTGTGTGTGTGTGTGTCCTCATGTGTAAAGTTCAGAGAACAACTTGGGAGATTAGGCTCTTTCCTTACTCCATGGAATCATGGAGTTGAACTCAGTTGGTCAGACTCATGTGCCCAGCATCTTTATACTGAGCTATCTTGGCAGTCTGAATCCTGCTTTTATAATACTTTCTTTAAGGCACAGATTCATAAATAGGCAGAGAATTCTCCAAATTGGGGGCTTAGTTTTTCCTTAATTGATAACTGAACTGACTGCTCTGCTCTGGTTGATATACCTTTCTTTTTGTAGGTAACTGTAATATTTCACCAATATGATATAGGAATTCATATAAGGAAGGTGAACAAAAGGGACGTGTGTTTATTTGTCACCAAACTTAAATGCACTGACAATGTGCTGATACTGTTCCTTTTGTTGTATTTGCCAGTTTCGTTGTCTTCTTCAAAAACATTTTCCCTATTTTGAAGTTTTAAAAGTGTTACACACACACACACACACACACACACACACACACAGACACACACAGAGTCTTCTCACTTACAAAATCTAGATTCTGTATATGAGACAATGATAGAACTTTAATAGCCTTTGTGTGTGTGTGTGTGTGTGTGTTGTGTGTTTGTATGTGTATGTGTGTGTGTGTGTGTGTGGGTGTATATGTTTGGTGTGTGTGTGTGTGTGTGTGTGTGTGTGTGTGTGTGTGTGTGTGTGTGTGTGTGTGTGTGTGTGTGTGTGTTGTGTGTGTGTGTGTGTGTGTGTGTGTGTTTGTGTGTGTATGTTGTTGGGGGTGTGTGTGTTGTGTGTTTTGTGTGTGTGTGTGTTTGTGGTGTGTTGGTTTTTGTGTGTGGTGTTTGTGTGTGTTTGTGTGTGGTGTGTGTGTGTATTTGTGTGTGTGTGGTGTGGTTTTGTGGGTATGTGTTTTTGTGTGTGGTGTGTGTGTGTGTGTGCGTGCGTGTGTGTAAAGGTCAGAGAACAACTTAGGGGAGTAGGCTCTTTCCTTACACCATGGAATCATGGAGTTGAACTCAGTTGGTCAGACTCATGTGCCCAGCATCTTTACACTGAGCTATCTTTCCAGCCTGAGTCCTGCTTTTATAATACTTTCTTTAAGGCACAGATTCATAAATAGGCAGAGAATTCTCCAAATTGGGGGCTTACTTTTTCCTTAATTGATAACTGAACTGACTGCTCTGCTCTGGTTGATATACCTTTCTTTTTGTAGGTAACTGTAATATTTCGCCAATATCAAATAGGAATTCATATAAGGAAGGTGAACAAAAGGGACGTGTGTTTATTTGTCACCAAACTTAAATGCACTGACAATGTGTTGATACTGTTCCTTTTGTTGTATTTGCCATTTTCTGTGTCTTCTTCTGAAAACATTTTCCCTATTTTGAAGTTTTAGAAGTGTTAGACACACACACACACACACACACACACACACACACAGAGTCTTCCTCACTCAAAAAACCATATTCTATATATGATAAAATGATAGAACTTTCATAGCCTTTCTGTATGTGTATGTGTGTGGTGTATGTGTATGTGTGTGGTGTGTGTGTGTGTGTGTGTGTGTGCTATGTGTGTGTGTATGTCTGTTGTGTGTGTGTGGGTGGTCTGTATGTGTGTGTGTGTGTGTGTGGTGTGTGTGTGTGTGTGTGTGTGTGTGTGTGTGTGTGTG
>NC_046172.1:116643371-116670871 GCF_011064425.1 Rattus rattus
AGAGACACACACAGAGACAGAGACTTATAGACAGAAAGGAGAGGGAGAGAGAGATTAAAAACCCAATCTAATTGCATCATTTATTCAATTTAGTTTTGTGGGTTTGAAACAAAGTGTCAACATGTAACCCCTGCTGGCTTTGAATTCGTGATGCTTCTGGCTCTGCCTCCAGAGTGCTATGATTGTAGGCAGGAGCCAGTATGCCCTGACATTCGCAGTATGTTTCACATACATTGCTAACTGTCCTGGTGTCACATGTTACCCAGTGTATTTTCCTATAGTGATCTGCAGGGCCTCCTATGAACCACATCAGACATCCACACATGAGTGGGGCCCTCTGTGCCTTGCTATTCAATTTCATAGTTCCGTTCTTATGCTCTATGCCATAGTTTTGATTAATAAAGGTTGACAGGAATTCCCGGGAACCATAAGCCATATAGGCCTAATTTATTCTTTTTGGATGTGTGTTTTTCTTAACTAGTCTTTCAATTTCTTTCCCATGTAAATTTTATAAATGGCTTGTCAAGTTCCATTAAAAAACCCTTAATTGTAATTTTAGTACATATATATATGTAACAAAATATACATAAAATAATATATATAATATTACATTGAGGGTAAAAGAGCTCCAAGTCTTCCCATACATCATGTGGCTCTTTTCTGAAGTCTTTTAGTAAAATTTTATAATTACTTGCATACTAGTTTTATGTTTAATTATATTTATTATATAGTCACATATACATATGCCATATCGTGTATGTGTAAAAGATATATATTTCTGTACATATTTAGATACTTATTCTCATATAATTTTACTAATATTATCTTCAAACCTTAAATTTCCTAAGTTTTTTGGTACTTTTAGAAAAGAAATTCAGTTAATTTCTTTTTTTTTCCTTTTTTTTTAGAGCTGGGGACCAACCAGGGCCTTGGCGCTTGGTAGGCAAGCTCTCACCACTGAGCAACTCAACCCTTCTTTCTTTTTTTAAGATTTATTTATTTATTATATATAAGTACACTGTAGCTGTCTTCAGGCACACCAGAAGAGGGCATCAGATCTCATTACAGATGGTTGTGAGCCACCATGTGGTTGCTGGGATTTGAACTCAGGACCTCTGGAAGAGTAGTCAGTGTTCTCAAGCATTGAGCCATGCTCTCCAGCCCTCAGTTAATTTTCATATGCTGAATTTATACTTAATAACCTACTTGACCTTTTGGTTCAGTAAAATAATTTATCTTCTGGTGAAAGATGGCAATTCGTGTGTTGGCAGTTGAATAGAATTGGTGACAGAGAGCACACTCATCTTCTCCCTTATCTTTGGAAGATTCTAATTTTTTTTAAGAGAAAATCTCAGTGTGTAGTCCTAGCTGGCCTTGAACTTGCTTATGAAAACCAGCTGCTTCAGACTCGCACATGCAAACAAACAAAAGTAAATCGTACAACTTTGTTACTATTTTAGGTCTACACATCACAAGAAACAAAGAGTAGGCTGCTTATTGAAGGAACTCAGACTAACATCTGTCATGATGTGGATTTGCCCTTTTCTTTTTTCACGTGTGTCAAGAGTACTTCTGAGGTTATCTGTAAAAGAAATGTTCCCACGATTTATTCAGAGTTCCCTTTACTTTGGCTAAGAAAACGTATTGGTCTGGAAAGATGGTTCAGAGGTTCAGAACACTGGCTGCTCTTCTAGAGGTCCTGAGTTCACTACACCGTAATAAGGTCTGATGCCCTCTTCTGGTGCACAGGCATACATGCAGGCAGAACACTGTATACATAATAAATAAATCTTTATTTTTTAAAAAAGGAAATGTGTATTTTTCCTTTTCTTACTGGTTACCCTTAACCTTAGTTCCCTCACATGCAAAGGTTTCATTTAAGTGTTAAAATACAAAAGTAAGGGGCCTGAGAGATGGCTCACTGGTTAAGAGCCCCGACTGCTCTTCCAGAGGTCCTGAGTTCAATCCCCAGCAACCACATGGTGGCTCACAGCCATCTGTAATGAGATCTGATGCCCTCTTCTGGTGTGTCTGAAGACAGCTACAGTGTACTTATAATAAATAAATCTTTAAAAAAAAAAGAAAAAAATACAAAGTAAGTGTCACCTAACATGTAAAGTCTGGTTACAAAGGTCATAGATGCATTAATTAATTTTTTTAATTTCTGCATACTCTTCAAATTCCCAGTGGGTCACTTTGACACCTCACCAAGAGTTGAGCAATGGAAGCAGTGGCGTTAACTACCCTATAACCCCTAAAATCGTTACCACCTGGCTCTTTGTAGAAAAAAAAGTACCTAAACTTTGTCATAACTAAGTAGTGCCCTGCGGGCCCATTAATTATGCTGCCACGGGACAGTAAAAGACATGCTGAATCATTTACAAGTGACAGATATGAGCCAGGCTGCCAGAAGCTACCTGGGAGTTCTCTAGTTCACCAGCCTACATGACCCAGGGACAATTGTTTTCAAAGCTTTGCAGATGGTGTCACAGACCCTGATCTGGCCTCAACCCCACAACCTCCACTACATGCACCGCTTTGTTTCTGGCAGGTCAGCCTAGAGATCTCAGTGGTTAAAACTGAGTCCATCTTAGGCATGTAAGTAGGGCGGGTCTGAGCTCTAAAGGCATCTGGGCTTGAAGGATTTTTTTAAAAATTTTATACATCTATTCATTTTATGGATTTTGTATGTGTCTCTGTGTTTGGGTACATGAAAGCCACAGGCATTCTGTGATGGTCAGAAGGCAGCTTGCTGAAGGCGGATCTACCACAAGGAGCTCTAACTCAGGTTATCAAACTTGGCAGCAAATGTCTTTACCCATTGAACCTTGTCACTGGCCCTCAACAGATATTAATTTGCATCTGCAAGTTTCCATGAAAATTTATTTTGTACTCTTATGTACATTTTACATTCTATCTTATGTATTGCATGTATTTTAGGTCTTGATTTTGAAGTTGAAGAGAAAACTTAATTTGGGACATTTGTACAAATTACAAAACCTGAAAATGTTTATAACCTTTATAGTGATGTTAAGTACATTATAGCCATTCCATAATGTTATCTCAACTTTTCTTAAGAAACAACTGGATGGGGGTTGGGGATTTAGCTCAGCGGTAGAGCACTTGCCTAGCAAGCGCAAGGCCCTGGGTTCGGTCCCCAGCTTCAAAAAAAAAAAAAAGAAACAACTGAGTGGTTGTTCTTGTTTCATTGTTGTTGTAGAATGGAGTTGGAGATTGGTTTCCTAGAACATTGCAGCTTTAAAAACTAAGAAAAAGCACCATCATTTTTTCCAGTGTTAGAAGTCTCTATCACTAAAATCTAAGATTCCTATAAGAATTCTCTTTAAATATACAGTTGATTTTCTTTTTTTTAATTTATTTTATTTATATGAGTACACTGTAACTGTTTTTAGACACACCAGAAGAGGGCATCAGATCCCATTACAGATGGTTGTGAGCCACCATGTGGTTGCTGGGAATTGAACTCAGGACCTCTGGAAGAACAGTCAGTGCTCTTAACCACTGAGCCATCTCTCCAGTCCCACAGTTGATTTTCTTGTTTACCTACTTGAGAGGGGTACGTGATCAACTCACCAGGCTAAAGGCATTACAGTCTTGGTTTCTCCAGTAGATTGAAATGTCATTTCTGGTTTTTAAAGGTGCCTTCTTCCCTACCAAACCCTCAAACAGCACCTTATCAATTCATGGTTCTTGGCCAGAGGGAATGAACTCAAACAGTTATCCCTAAATGCTCTGGCTATTAGATGGCTGCTTCAACTAGATTCTTTTAATTACTCACTGCCCCAAATTACAAGCCAGAGTTCTATGTGCTAAGAAGAGTTCTAGCCTTCTCATGCATTCTCTTCTGTAGCCCCCTTTGAAGTACGAACTCAACTTTTATTCAACACTCTGGTCCCATCAGCCCAGAGGATAAGGTATAGCCTCTCTTTGCCAGTTCATGGAGAAGGATGAACAATCCAAAGGGAGCAGCTGGAAGTGTCCACATCCTTTCAATGGAATCATTATTGCTTTGCCTAGTCAATTCCTTTTCTAATTGGAACAAATCTTCTAATGCAGAAGGGCATTTTTACATGTGAATGTTTTGCCTACATGTACATTATTTGTATAGTGTGTGTGCAATGCCCAAAGAAGCCAGGAGAGGGCATCATGTCACCTAACTGGTATTACAGATGGTTGTGAGCCACCATGTGTGTACATGCTGGGAATTGAACTTAGGTTCTCTGCAAAAGCAACAAGTACTTCAACCACCTCCATACTCCTCCCAGGTTTAACCTTGATTAAATATAAGTGGAATCACTGTAATTGGACAAGTTTACAAAGTTTTCTTCTTTATGTGTCCCTGCATGTTCACACATATGTGGGTATACATGTGTGTGTATCTTCCTTGAGAAGATCACTCTCCATCTTATTCTTTGAGTCAGGATTTCTCAATGAAAAGTATTTTTCTGTCCAATCAAAGCACTTTCTTACTCTTTTCTTTGACAAGTATCAAGGCCGAAAGATGATCTTTTTATCTTTGCAATTATGAATCTTCACAATTATGAGTGGCCCTTCTTATCCCATTTTCCATTTTGCCTGATAAGAAAATGGCTACCAGAAAGTCAGCTTCTCATGAGTTATAGAGTTTCATGAAGCAAATGCTGTTTACTTTTATATAGGAGAGACTCAAGCTAGGCAATTTCAATAGATAGCTTATAGATTTCTTTGTGGTTTATGTCGTCTCCAGCACAAATAATCAAGCCAGGACTTTCCAGAATTTTAGAGGCTAAGGTGTGTGTGTGTGTGTGTGTGTGTGTGTGTGTGTGTGTGTGTGTGTGTTTTAATGCTTCATTATTTAGCTCAAGCTGGTCTCAAACTTTCTATATAGATTATGCTACCAAATTCAAGGAACTCTTTATCTTTGACTTTCTAATGCCTCAGCCTCCCACATGCTGCGATTGCAGATGTGAGCCACTAGGTCAAACTATGGCACAACTACTGGAGAGTCGAGACTTAATTATAACCTTTGTTCAGAAAATGTCTGTGTGTTCACTCAGTTGCTGAGATATTTATACCTTAAGTGAAGGCTAGCCCCATGTTCATTGTGTAGATTTCCAAATTTCACATCTAATTGCTGAGTAACACCGTAGAATCTGTGAGTGGCAGAGAGAAGATGTCACACTCAGAGCATTCATCTCCTAATATGTGTTGATTAAAAACAAAATAAAATCACCTTCTGGCAATAGGCAAAGAGACCTTGTTGGTGATGGCATTCTTATATGGTCATGGTCAGAGAAGATGGCAGCCCGTTGTTCATCCTTGCTTAATGCCTGACTTGGTGGCCGAAGTAGCCTTATACCTAGGACTCCTAAGAATCAAAGCAAATCTAATGTAATCTAATCCAGGCACCTCAGCACAGGAGGAGGAGGAAGATACACTGAGACTTGTGGACCATCATGCTACCCACAGACCTGCCCTCCAGCGCATGGCACAGGCCAGCCATAGACACCTGTTTGTCACCACACCATGTAGCATGAATGCAGGATGTCACTCAGGGACCCACCAGCCATGTGGCCAGTGTGCAGCGGGAACCATCAGAATGCACAAGTATGTGGTGGTCAGATGGGAGAGAAAGAGAAGTGGAGCAGCTTGAGCATTATGAAGAGATATGGAACTGGAGAATGGACGGTGGGGAGGAGGAGCCTGCTGTGAGTGGCCAGACCTGCCATTTGGGGTCATGGTGAGGTCCCGTCCAGAGCTGTCACTGAGGGCCATCTCCCTGAGTCAATGGCTACACAGGGTCAGGGGTCAGTGATGTCCGTGGACTCATATACCACCAGAGAACATGAGGATGTCCCTGGTCCAGGAAGCTGCCAGGAACGGCATGACTTTCCAGGGGTGTGCATAATGGCCCTTCCCTCACTGGATAGGGGTGCCTAGAGAGCTGGCCCCATCTGTCACCAGTGGCAGTACATGTAGGGTGGCATGGGCACAGAGGTGATGCCCCCACACCCCTACCCCTCCCTACCTCTGCAGTTGAGAAAGCTGCCCACAGGGTCATACGCTCCAAAGAGCTAGCCCTGCCCCTCACCAGCTGCAGTGCTCAGGAGAGCAGTCTGTGCACCTCACCTGGGCAACACAACAGAGCTGGCCCTGATGGCAAAGACAAGGTGTGTTATCCCCAAGAGAGTGAGAGTAGAAGAGCTTACCCAGCTCCACAAAGGCTTCAGCACTTGGGAGAGTGGATCCCAAACCCTGACCGGGCAACATAGAGGAACTGGCTCTGGCATCCTGCAAGGGAGCGTCTCTGAGATCTGGAGAGCAGGAGAGCTGACCCTGTTGCCCTGTCTCCTGCAGATGGCAGCATTGAGTGGCCTAGCCAGAGCCATACAGGAGAGCTCACCTTGGCAGTGTAGCTAAGGGAGAAGGGATGGGCTGAGCAGCTCAGTTACCACTCAGGCCCAGATCCAGGGCTCTGAATTGGCCCATCCCCAAATCTATGTCATCTGCTAGCAGTTGGGACACATGCAAAGGCCAGTCCTGCTGTTCCAAGCTGCGAGGGTGACACAGGGCAATAACAGGGTAACCAAGAGGATTCCTGGTGAGGATCCAATATTGATGGTGTCACAGAAGCCAGAGATCTCAAGCCAGACCAATGACTCATTGAATGCTTCTCTCTCTCTCTCTCTCTCTCTCTCTCTCTCTCTCTCTCTGTGTGTGTGTGTGTGTGTGTGTGTGTGTGTATTTTGGTGAAGAAGTTGCAAGGGTGAAGGGTGGATATGAGGGGATGGGGACATGAAGGAACTAGGGAGCATGATTCACAAAGAATTAATAAAAATTAAAAAATTACATAAATTAAATCATTTTATTCTAGTTAACTCACTAATAAAAAAATCACCACACAGCTGGTATAAGCTGGTATAGTTCTAAATGCTATACCTCTCTGAGCATCTACACAGTTAGAACAGCCATTCTGAAATGATGGAGCACCACTTAGGCTTTCTTAGTTCCACTATTAATTACATATTTATTCACTTGTTTACCAGGGGAAAACCTATGATGGAGTTTATCTTCATTATGGTTTCTGATGCTGTGATGAAGCACCATGTTCAAAATCAACTTGGAGAAGAAAGGGCTTATTCAACTTAGGTTTCCATGTCACAGGTCATCATTAAAATAGTCAGGACAGGAACTCAAGATGGGCAGGAACCTGGAGGCAGGAATTGATGCAGAGACCATAGAGGGGTGCTTACTTGCTCCCCATGGCTTACCCACCCTGCTTTCTTATAGAACTCAGGACCACCAGCCCAGGGGTGTCCCCATTCACAGTGTGCTAGGCCCTCTTCTATCAATTACTAATTAAGAAAATGTCCTACAGGCCTGACTACAGCCTAATCTTATGGAGACACTTTCTCAATGGGGGAAGCCCTCATCTCAGGTGACTCTAAGTTGTGTCAAGTTGACATATATCTAGCCTGCACAGGGTTGAAACAACCCTTTCTATCCCCTTTCGTGACTTGTGCATCCTTTGGCTGACATGCAGGCCTTCCTCCTCACCTAGTACTCCCCTCAAATGTTCTCCTTTCTATAATATTTGCATGCTTTGAAGACCTGGGCAGGGGGATAACCTTCCAGACTTTAGCCAAAGTAGCCCATTTCCCAGCAGACCACTAGTTCATTTTTCTGTGCTCTAAAGCCATGCCAGACTGCAGCAAGGCAAAGCCATCCTTCCACAGTCTAGGTAGTAAGATGTTCACAACTTCTGTATCCCAACTTGAAGAAAATTCTCTAGCTAGAAAGCAACATTGCAAGGAGTATCCTCCACATTCGCCTTTGACTTCACAAGAAAATTAGATTTTAAAAGAAAGGTGAGGGGTTGGAGAGATGGCTCAGTGGTTAAGAGCCCTGATTGCTCTTTCAGAGGTCCTGAGTTCAATTCCCAGCAACCACATGGTGACTCACAACCATCTGTAATGGGATCCAATGCTCTCTTCTGGTGTGTCTAAAGAGAGAGAGTATACTAACGTATATTGACTAAGTAAATCTTTTTTTAAAGGAGGGTGAAATGGAGGCATTGTTATGTTTCTCATGACTGTGAAACAAAAGGGAAACAAGTGCAGAAGACAAACGAGCGAACCCTTGTTCCTGGAGACCCACCCTAAAGTCCATGGGAAGAACTGGCTAGAAAGGAGGAAACAGTAAGAGAAAAGCTGTATGTGGATGACATTCCCACATAGCACATCCGTCTCTTGGTTCAGAAAAAGAGAAAAATTCACAACTACCGATAATGGCTCTATTTAAGACACTGTGGTCATTAGGGAATATTCTGCTTCGGAGCTCTTGAACTGAGAAAAGCTTTTCAATGGCCATAGAAGGAAACCCCCTACTGATTGGCTTCCGAGGCACTGGCATATGGAGGTAAATGGAATCTGCTTTGAGCATCTTACTGCCAAAAGAACTAAGCAGCATGATGACCTACCCTGTTCTCTATCAGTGCCTGCAGAATCTCCAGTTGTTTGAAGGAAATCATTCACTCCTTAAGGACTGGCTCACTCTGCCTTCCAATGTATCAATAAATGTTAGCGATGAGAGCCACTGAGGAGGATTGGTTGATGTCTTGGGAGCTGAGGATGTAGGAGGAAGCTTGTGATGCCTATTTAGAAGGCCAAATAGAACTGTGCTTACGAAGACCCCTCTCAATATTTAAAACAACAGGGCCTCAGGAGAGGTATTGATCTCTAGTGGCTTTATTTAAGCCCCTAACAGAGCACAAGGCCTATGGGGTGGGGAACACTCTGGCCAACCCAAATGACCTGAATTGCTGCACAAACCAAGGATTCAGTGTTAAGGCAGTCAAAAGGGGACACAAAAATGGAAAATAGAAGTTACCCATTCTAATGATCAGGAAACAAGCACAGTGGGACTTGGACCATGCTGCTTTGCCACAGGATACGATTGATAAGAAACTCAATGTTGTCTTAGTAAGTTTCCCCAAAGCAAAGGAAGGTAGGAAGGTACATATTCTTTCTGTGATGTCCTTCTCATGCTGGAATCAAAGGACCTTATTGGGGGGCTCCCCCAGCCACCCTCACAGGATAGCCATACAGGGCAACTGGAGGCACCATGTTGAACTGTGATCATATTGGCCTTCTACTGATATAAAGGCCACATGGGATTTGTTGGCCATGGAGATAGAGTACACATCAGTTCGTAGGCATTCCCCCTATGTGGAGGGCAATAGGAAGCTGTCAACAGATGTGGATAATTACCATCAAATACTGTAGACTGCAAGGATATAAAGGAAATCATGGCTGTCATCAAATGGTTTCAAAACAGTGGGAGGGGGGCTGTCCCTGAGCCTGCCCTTTCCTCCTACTTGGTTGCTTCATCCAGCACTAATATGAGGGTTTGCGCCTAATCTTATTGCATCTTGTTACAGTATGTTCCTCCCATATCACTGGGAGGCCTGCTCTTTTCTGAAAGGGGAAATGGAGGAGCTGTGGGCAAGAGAGGAGGTGGGAGGAGTCTTGGAGTAGGGGAGGGAGGAGAGGCTGCAGTTGGGATGTAGTACATGAGAGAAGGGAACAAGAAAGGAAGGAAGGAAGGAAGGAAGGAAGGAAGGAAGGAAGGAAGGAAAGAAGGAAGGAAGGAAAAGGCAAAAGCACTTGTTTACCCTGAAGTTTCTTAAAAGCAAAAGGCTTCTCTGACCAGTAAAGAAGACATGCAGCTCCTGGAGAATGGCTATAGAGTAGAGGAAGCTAAATACAATGGCTCCCACCCTACTCTACTGTATGTGGCCTTGCTCTTCTCATAGAAGAGCGAGTATAAGTGATGGGATCGTGTGCTTGTTTGCATCTTGCTAATGTGTTCTAGAATATTCCTTTAACCTGAGTCCCGGTACACAGTCACCTGCAACAGATAGCAGTGGAACTTTATAGCATCCCTCTATGGTTGTACAGAAATCCCACTACTAGCAATGTGATAGTGACACAGGACTTCACTTTGTCATCCTATACACTCATAGGAAAAACAATACAGTATATACACAAAGTTATAGCCTCTGAATATTTTGCAAATTTAGAAAAACACCTTATATAGATTACCATCCCATCATTGCTCTTACAGACATATATTAAGACATGTGAAAGTGACTACTTTTTATTTTTTAATTTTATATTTTTATTTTATGTGTGTGGATATTTTCACTGTATGGTGGTTTGACTGAGAATTCCCAACCTCATAGGCTCCTATATTTGAATATTTGGTTCCCAGTTAGTGGAATGGTTTGGGAAGGATTATGAGACGTAGCCTTGTTGGAGGATGTGTGTTATTGGAGGTGGGTTTTGAAGTTTCAAAATCCAGTGTTACTCCTAGAGATGCTTTCTCTTTCTCGTGTCTGCGGATTGAGATGTGAGAGTTCTCAGTGGCTACTTCAGCGCCCTGCCTGCCTTCCTGCTGTAACCCTCTGGAGTCACGATGTCCAAATCAACCTTTTTCTCCTCTAAGTTCTCTTGGTCATGGAGTTTTGTCACAGCAACTGAAAAGTAACTAAAACTCTGTATGTATTTCTGTGCATCATATATATATATATGAGACAAGACTTTTCCTGGGGAGACACACATGTCTACTCACCCCAGATAAGAGGCCATGACAGACTAAGGTTCAGAACGTACCAAAGTCCAACTTAGTGAACATTTCTTGAGGGGATTAATTACAGGAATGTGGGTGAGGGGTTACTTACAGGAGCAGAATGACTCACAGAGCTGCATCACCAAAGCCCACCCCAGCATGGCTGACAGCTCATGAAGCTGGGAATCAGGAGCGCACTGCACAGCCTGCAGGCAGCTCAACAGGTTGGACAGTGTTCTTTCCAAGTGCCTCAGTGGGTCTAAATGTCTTCCAGGAAGCTCAGCTGCTGTCTGCCTCTTCCACGCAGCAGGTCTGGTCTCAGACTCTTCCTTGCAGGCTGTCTCCTCTGAGAGAGACTCGCAGCAGCTTGGCTTGTTTACCCTTGCAAAAGAGGGGCTTAGTAAATCTGGTCAGTTTGGAGAACTTTCTGTGGCTGTTTTGAGTTACTTACCTGCTGTTAAGGAGCTTCCTGATAGAATGATTTAGTATCAGAGGAAACTGCTACACAAAACAATTTTCTCAGTTGACATTCCTGCCTATATCAAGTTAACATAAAAACTAGCCACCATAGGCCCGTGTTTGTACATTATCTAGCTCAAGTCGCCTGTCCTTTGTATAACCTGATATAAGAGGATCATGTGGGGTTGGACCAAAAGGCTCAAGAAGCTTTTGAGTAAGACAAGATTCTCATGGCACTGAATGAATAGCTATATGCTCCCCGGTATCCATTGGTTTTAAGATTACAGAGCCCCAAGAACCAAAGCTGGGGGTGATGGCAGAAACAAGCTAAACAGATTGTTCTGATAAGGTTTAGGTTCCATTCTTGAAAAGAGGTAGGAACCCCACATGCAGCACAGGAGCAGCGAGTTCTGTTCTTTCCAAGTGCCTCAGTGGGTCTAAACCTCTTCCAGGAAGCTCCGCTGCTGTCTGCCTCTGCCACGCAGCAGGTCTGGTCTCAGACTCTTGCTTGCAGGCCATCGTCTCCGAGAGGGACTCACAGCAGCTTGGCTTGTTGAGTTATAGATGACTCAACTTGGCCGTTAGTTATATATAAAACCCTGCAGTAGATGTGCTTCATCACCGAGCCTACTCCAGTAGCAGTAAGAAGTAGACCATGAAGACATGAACTGAAAATCTCCTGGCCAGCCCTTTTCTGGAAATGTCAAAATTCCATACCCTGTAACTCTGGTCCCAGAGGATCTGACTTCTTCTGGCCTTCACAGGCGACAGCCACGCACATAGTACACAGACACAGTGTAGGCAAAACACACATGCACGTATAAAAAAGACACTGGGGCCTGATTGAAACTGAGTAGGGGGAAGGATAGTAGGAACAGTGCTGACTGACAAGGAAAGGCCTCTAGCTTTTCCACAGACAGTTGTTCTGTCTCCGAGTGTGTAGCTTTATGGATGGCACAGTAGCAAAGAAAGCACTTAGAGCTGCTTGCTGGGCCAACAGATCTAAAACCATGCAAAGTACAAAATAAACCGGAGCCACTAACAATCTTCCTGATGGCCTCCATGACACAGACTCTGGGCCTCCTGTTGTCACCAAAACCTGATGCCTTCCCAAACGTGTAAGCTATCTGCTCATCAAAATATGAAGTGATCCATTGGGTACATGTGAAATTAGGGTACAAATGGAACAGGGGACAACACAAGCTAGAAAATAGCAATATTTCCAGGCATTCCCCTTAAGTATAGAGATGTTACAGGTAGTGTGTACCATCTGAACCTGTTCTCTGGCTAGGCAGCCTCGAAGGAGCATTACGCTAGCCTAACAGTAACACAGAGGTCCGTGTGCCCAGTAAGCGATTGGCAGGTGGCTTGTATAGGGCTCCGGCGCATGGATAAGGAATGCACATGTACCTTCATCGATAAGTATTGTCACAGGATTCCTGTAAGTTTCTATATGAACAGGCAGCTCATTAAGCTACAGACAGCACCCAGCTCAGGGTTATTAAGTAGGTGTCTGCAATGGATTAACTATAGGAAGGACACTCATTTCACAAACACTGCTGTCCAAGCTTGGACAACAAATCAAAACATAAAAAAAATATGAGAAGCAATTTTGGACAACCAAATATGATATTTTTGATAGGAGATAGACAGGGGCACTTTACTATTCTACATTATCTGAAACATTTGTACTTTATATTGTAGAAAGGAATCTGAACATACGTTTTATCAACAGCTTAGCATGTGCTGTTTATTTCTGCTGACTTAACCCCACCCTCAGTTCAGATACCGTGGAGGAGTACAAAGCTGGTACCAGCAGATACTGGCTAGATTCAGACATCAGTAAGTGCCTGAGTCCAGCTATCCAGAGAAGGAGATAAGAGAAGGAGATAACAAGAGAAGCACTGATGGGCACGTCTCACAGATGTGGCTGATTATGTCACCTAAGGAAGGAGACTGAACTGTGGCATGATTGTCTGCCTACCCTCTCCCCTTCTAAGATCCACCAACTGGAGATAAGATATAAAGAAAACTTTAAAAGATAGTCATCCACTGGCCAGCAAGATGGCTCGGTGAGTAAAGGCTCTAGCAGGCAAGTCTGGTGACTTCAGTTCCATCTCCGGAACCCACATGCCAGAAGGAGCGAACTGACTCTGGTAAGTCCTTTTCTGACATCTACATGCTCACCCTGGCAAACACATTCTCACATCTCTCTCTCTCTCTCTCTCTCTCTCTCTCTCTCTCTCACACACACACACACACACACACACACACACACACACACACACACACACACACACACCACTGAAAAAAAAATTCAATAAAAATATAGGAATCTTCTGTCTTAGTAGACTGCCAGCTCTCTGAATAAATGCTTTAACTTAAAGGTTAAATTATTGTCTCTGTTTGCTAGCATTTGCAGGAAGAGTCCCCACAATTTCTGATATTCCAGTTGTATCTTTACTTGCCTTGTAACTTTAGAGATTATTTTGATGGTTTTTATGAAAGGGCTGTTAAAAGAATAGCAAGAGAAAAGGGCACCCTATATGGGTAAATAAAGATGCTTTTCAGGGGCTGGGGAGATGGCTCAGTGGTTGGAGCATTGGCTGCTCTTCCAGAGGACCTGAGTTCAATTTTGAGCAACCATAGGGTGGCTCATAACCATCTGTAATGGAGATCCCATGCCCTCTTCTGTCATACAGACATATATGCAAATAGAGCACTCACATACATAAATAAGAATTAAAATAATAAAATCTTTTAAAACTATGCTTTCCAAACCATAGGTTATAAATAAAAATTTATGTAATAAGGTTATTAAATACAAATCCCATGTCAGGGTGCCCTATGAGTCATTGACCAGGGAATCAGTCAAGATACTCCTTAGACTATATAAAGACGACTGTTACTTCAGCCAGTCGCATGCACAAACCTTACATGCATGAAGCCTGGGTTCAACTCCCAGCACTGATACAAAGCAAAAACACATGCACCAACATATAGGACAGACTATCCTGGGTAGTAGCTCCTATATACATACATTCCCTTTTGTATTGAAAAACTTTAAATGGCAGACTGGAGAGGTGACTCGGCAGTTGAGAACACTGGCTTTTCCAAAGGATGCAGGTTCAAATCTCAGCACCCACATGGCAGCTCACAACTGTCTGGAACTCCTGTGCCAGGGGATCTGACTCCCTCACATAGGCATGTATGGAGGCCAAACACCAAGATAAAAAAATTAAAATTAAAACAGAAACCCTGCATGACTTAAAGACTTATTAATGACATAGGTTTTTAGATGTCAGTGACGCTTCTGCACATCAACTGGGCTTTCTGCTGGGCAATGCAGGTCATGTACTCTTTTTTTTAGATTTATTTATTTTATGTATGTGAGTACACTGTAGCTGTCTTCAGACACACCTGAAGAGGGCATCAGATCCCATTACAGATGGTTGTGAACCACCATGTGGTTGCTGGGATTTGAACACAAGACCTCTGGAAGAGCAGTCAGTGCTCTTAACCGCTGAGTCGTCTCTCCAGCCTGGTCATGTCCTCTTGCTTGGCGTTTGTGATGTCCTGAGAGTAAGCATTCATTGCTGCTGTTCATACTGTTGCTGTGGCCTGGGTGTCCCAGTGTTTAGCCCTTGGCACTCAAAACAAAATTAATCATGTAAATCCCTCTCTAAGGATTAAAAAAAAAAAACATTAAAAAAGTGTCGTAAACAAAAGTACCAGGCAAAGGAAAAAAACACAAAGACTGGGGGTGACTTGTAGGGAGAGTAGTTCTCCATATCTAGCCAATGAGTCACTCTTTTCCAGAGGTTACCTTTTAGTTGTTCTGTGCCCTGAGGCTACATTCCACACTGCAGTAAAACAAAGCCAGCCCTCCCATGGGCTGACAGGGTCTACAGAGACCCTCAACATTTCTGCTAAGGACAAGGCTGGAGTCCACTCTTATCAAAGTCCAGCCTGCCTTTTCCCTGTGCTGAACAACAGGAACTACCAAACTAGACTATGGGTGCGACAGGATGGGGTGGGAAAGAGGATAGGGACAGCAACTTCGGTGAGAAAATCCACCCAACATTTTAAAAGATCTAGTAAACACATGTGCTTGTCAAGCTGGACTTTTCGGGGGTGGGGGAGTAGGACATTCAGAAGAGGCTATTTTTCTCTGTCTCCCTGGGAAAAAATTTGCAATGTGGTAAAAATTTTAGGCTAAACAGAGACCCCACACACACACCTTTAACAAAAGTCGAAATGCAGCCCACTCCTGAAGTGGTTTGATACTTTCCTATACAAAATGCAACACCAAAGTTGATTGCTGTAAGCTGGCCTCTTGAACAGTTGAAAGAGCAGGATTCTTTGCTTCTGGATACTTCATCTACAAAGCTGTATTGTCCTCCATGTCTATAGAGTAACCTCTGAGGTCACTGCACCCAAACTGG
This sequence comes from Rattus rattus, assembly GCF_011064425.1. Classification (NCBI taxonomy): domain Eukaryota; kingdom Metazoa; phylum Chordata; class Mammalia; order Rodentia; family Muridae; genus Rattus; species Rattus rattus. The sequence continues at coordinate 116,658,905 of NC_046172.1, forward strand.
AAAGTTATTTTGCCTTCTGTCCCTAATCTGCTTTGGCCTAATCTTTAAACAACCTATCCTTCTGACAGAATTCTTTAACACCCCCCAAGCCCCACCTCTCCTCGGCTCATATGATTAAACTCTTAGAAAAGTAATGTGCTTGTGTGTAAAGAAAATGCAGGTGCTGGCCCCAGGAGGCCACCCAGTTCCCAATAGACCTTTGAAAAGCACTAGAAGGAACACGTGCAGTGCAGACAAAGGCCACTCCAAGCTTGAGGATTTTGTGCAATTGTCTGGAGGATTTTAACCCTATTGTCTCATTTTAACCTTTGGGATTTCATAAAAGCCCCTTTGAATTCTTCCACTCTCTTGTTGCAGGATGACGATTTGAGAAGGAAAATATTCTCCTCAGGACTGACCTTGAACAGATATAGCTTGAGCAATGATCATCAGAAGCATTCAATCCCAGGAACAGTAAAACCGGAGGTGCCACTAGGGCTCAGAGATGCCCAGCATGACCATAGCACATTTTTTAAAAAAACCTGACCGATGTGCCTTGGGGCAGCTGTCCTGCACTTAGGGGTATCTGTCCCTTCTTTATTCCCTGACCTTCAGAAGTCCCCACTGGAGCATCCAGCAGCCCAGTCTTAGTACCTACACCTCGGAAACAGGCCTGCTTTGCATTTTGAAGTTTCCTCCACTGGTAGAAAATTGCCAAGTTCCAACCAGTCACAGCCTCCATGATCTCCAGCATCAACTGAGATAGACTCTTGCAGATAGTAAAATCTCACTCTTGGTTGTTCCTTTCACTCCAGTGGGCCCTTTACCTGCAAACTTCGTTGTCCAAGGGACTGAGGATATTCCAAGGACAAAAACTGTTCTGCAAAAATAGGGGTCCCAGAAAAAAAGGAATGCAGAGAAACTAGAGTTCAGAACTTAGGAGTCCTGGATGACACTCAGAAAGGGAGTGTGGGGACATGTCTCATTTGTGACCTTCAACACGTGAATAGGACTTGCCACCATAACCATAAAGGGGATAGAAATCAAAAGCACAATAAGATAGCCTTTCATGTTACTGGGGTTAACTAACACATGTTGCATGTGGTGGGAGGAAATTAGAACACTCAGACATGGCCAGTCGGAATGTGAAGCATTACATCATTAGAAAAGGACATTCTGAGAAAGAGTAGACCTACAGTTATCAAATGGCCCAGCAATTCTATTTTTAGGCATCTGTTCAAGAGAGAGGGGAAATGTGTCCACATAGAGACTTGCTCATAAACATTGGCAGAGCGTGGCAGCCAAGCCGAATGACCTGAGTTTGACCTTAGAACCCAAGTGGTAAAAGAAGAGAATCAACTCTCAAAAGTTGTCCTCTGACTTTTACATGTGTGCTATGACATGTCCCTAACAAATACATACTTGTAAAAAAATGCAACATGGCAGAGGCAACATTTGTTTCTTTTTTTTTTTTTTAACTTGAGTATTTATTTACATTTAGGTTATTCCCTTTCCTGGTTTCGGGCCAACATCCCCTAATCTCTCCCCTCCCCTTCTTTATGGGTGTTCCCCCCCACCCCTCCCCCATTGCAGCCCTCCCCCAACAATCACGTTCACTGGGTTTCAGTCTTAGCAGGACCCAAGGCGGCCCCTTACGCTGATGATCTTACTAGGGTATTCAATGCTACCTATGAGGTCAGAGTCCAGGGTCAGTCCATGTATAGTCTTTAGGTAGTGGCTTAGTCCCTGGAAGCTCTGGTTGCAACATTTGTTTCAAATTTCATACACTAGTCTGTGTACATGTGTGTGTGTGTGCACATGTGCATTTGGAGAGATGGCTCAGCAATTAAAAGTACTTGATGAGTTTTCAGAAGTCCCCAGTTCAGTTCCCAGTTTCCACATCAGGTGGCTTATAACTATCTCTAACTCCACGGCTTGCCTCTGCAGACTCCTGCGTGCACATGCCCACATACAAACATACATAACACACACACACAAATACACACACACACACACACATATATGCCACAACATACATGTAGAGTTCAGAGGACAACTGTCTGGAGTCGTCTCTCTCTTTCTACTATGGGTTTTTGGGATTGAACTCACATCATCAGCTTTGCAAGGCAAGTGTCTTTACCACCACCACCCCCCAAAAAAAAAAAGCTATCTTGCTAGCCCTCTCATACCTTAAGAGCCATTTTCATATGATCCTCCTATGCACATGTATGTGCTTATATTATATTGTATTATATTACATGCATATTTCATATATGAAAGCATAGTTTGGAGTGATTATCATACTTCCTTACTTTTTTTTTCTTTTTTTCAGAGCTGGGGACCAAACCCAGGGCCTCATGCTTCCTAGGCAAGCGCTCTACCACTGAGCTAAATTCCCAACCCCACTTCTTTACTTTTTAACTCAAATTTAGCCTGTGGGACGTTGAGTCTAGGTACAGGTTAAGAAGCAATGGTCTGTTATGATAGCAGCCCCAGCCCAGGATCAATAGCCCCTTGTAAGGATAGCACAGGACACTAGCAGTCTGAAGCCTGGAAGAGGATCCCCACACAAAGCTGACCATGCTGGCATCCCGATTTTGGATTTCCAGTGAGAGCATCCTAAGCCACTTTAGGCAATGTATGTTAAATTTTATTTTATGCTGGCAGTCTTAGCTAAGACACACTTCACTTTATTCAGATTCACTGGACTCTACAGTCCTGTTTGAAATTTCAGTGTCCCCTTTCTTCCAGTGACCCAACCTTAAGACTCTCCTTAAGGCTCTGAATTGAATCTGCATGTTAATTCAGCCCTCACAGGGTTAGACTGTGTTGTTGCTGTTGTGTTCTTGTTGTTGTTAATGGAGGTTAGAGGATGTACCAGGTCTTAGGGTTGGAGATTCTGCTTTTCCGCTGGATGAAGTAAATACAATAGATTTAATTGGGTCCCAGAGTTGCAGGGCCAGATGATAGCAGTGCCGCACCAAAGGCAAGGTAATCACAGTTATCGTGACAGGCAGAGCATACTGTGATGTCCACAGTAGCCTACAGTGTAACGGTCAGCACAGGCAAAGTGAAGTCTATGGTGGCATGACTCCTATGGCCCTTTGGTACTGGATAATCAGTCATACTGTCTCCAGACATGAAATACATGAGCCTACTGAATTTGTGTTTGATCTGTATAAGAGAAAAAATTATTAAATGAAAAAATGTGAATCTCATTCCAGGAAGCAGTTTCTAAGCCTGTGCCAGTTTACAGAGACAAAACCCCTTGAATGCAGGGATGGCCAGGTTCCCCTGAGGAAGGACCTTGAGAACATCCCTAAGATTTTTTATACTGTTAGCTTTTTTCCAGTCCTTCCGCAGAGGGACCTATGACTCACTGGGACTTTCTGTAACTATTCCATACACCCTTAGTACTCACAAAGTGACTGTCCAGTGGTTTTTTTTTTGTTGTTGTTGTTGGTGGACTGACCAAAACTTTTATTTGTAACTATTAAAAAATCTCAAAAGAGGGGCTGAGAGACTTCTCAGGGGTTAAGAGCACTGACTGCTCTTCCAGAGGTCCTGAGTTCAATTCCCAGCAACCACATGGTGGCTCACAACCATCTGTAATGGGATCTGATGCCCTCTTCTGGTGTGTCTGAGGACAGCTACAGTGTATCCATATACATAAATGAATCAATCTTTAAAAAAATCTCAAAAGCATGGTGCCTTATGGGAAGTCAATCCTCACAACCAGCAGCTTCAGTGCAGTGGAGGCCCCTGTGGGTGTGGTCATCAACCTGAATGGGAACAGAACTTCTTGTTCCTAGGGGGTGACACCCTTTCTTTAATCTCTTTTCACACGTGCACAAGGGTTCTTCTTGGATGTCATCTTGTCCAGTCTCCTCTGCCATATTTGAAAAATGGGGAGTATGCCTTCAAGTGCAACTATCTGCAACAAAGTAGAGTTCGTTCTTGACTAATCCTTCCCAGGCCCAAGTGACCATGAATCCCTAGGGATTCCTCTCAGCTGGTGCAAAGGTTCAAAGGTTCTCCTTAGGTCATCAAGCTCTGCCAGGCCCAGCTTGGATTGGGGAGGGGCTGAAAAGAGGGAGCAGAACACAGGACTCTGAGTGCTTTTCTGACTTCTGCTTATGCGTCTGAGTCATGTGTATGATGGAAAGAGGAGGAGGATGTTGGGGGGACATGGGAATATAAGGGTGGGGGGTACAGGACCTGAGTTCAAATCTCCAGTGCATACATAAAAAGCTTACACAGCTGCTTACACTTGTAACAAAGAAACAAGGTCCGGGAGCAGGAGGAAGGAAGAAAATGTGAGACTAGGAGAAGGGGGAGGGCAGGAAGGAGTACAGCAGAAGAGGAAAGGGAGAAGGCGGAAGTGGGAAGGGAAAGAGAAAAGAAGAAGGGAGAGGTGGAAAGGAAATAGTAAAGGTCATCACAAACCCCTCCTGTGCCTCGCTTATACATAATAAGTGTACGGACACGCATGTGCGAGATCATAATCCAAACTATTGGGAAGGGAAGTTGAGGCAGAAGGGCTGTAAGTTCAAGGACCGCCTGGGTTACATAGCAAATTCAAGCCAGCCTGGTGAGGCCTGTCTCAAAACAAAAGCAAAACACTGAAGTGCTAGGCATGTGGCTTGGGGTATGGGGTTTGCTAACAAGTTTAAAGATCAAGGTCCTATCCTTAGTACCCTAAAAACGGAAGGTTAGGGGAAAGATCCAGTGAGTAGCTGCAGAAGCCTGACAATGTCAGCTGAGTCCCCAAATCTAAGATAGAAGGAGAGAACTGAGTCTAGGAAGATGTCCTCTGACCTCCACAAGTGTGCCATGGCACAAAAGCACCCAGAGACTGTCTGTCTGTCTGTCTGTCTGTGTCAGTCTGTCTCTCTCACACACACATACACACATCATCTAACCTCCACATGCACGTCATGGTACACACACACACACACACACACACACACACACACACACACACACACACACAATTTTTAAACAACCTGTGCTTGCCTAAGTCCACAAATGTCTATAGTAGCATTAGTAGGAGTCAAGGTCAAATTCTTCTTGTCTCTGTGAAATGAATTATCTTTTCTGCAAGGATTTTCTGACCCCAGTGGACTTCTTTCCCACGCCTGTTCTCGGACTCTTTGTTTCTTTCCTTTGTTTGTCCATCCTTGCTGCAGTCCTGTACTGTTTCAGTTACCTTGCTTTGTATGAAATAGCCCTATCCAGTCGTAGATGTCTCTTGATTTTGTTGTTTTACTTAAAAGACTGTTTATATAGTCTAAATTTCATGTCTACACTCATTTTATTATCAGGTTACCATTTTTCAAAAAAATTAGCATAGCATGGTTTCAAAGGACATGATCATCCTTCTGGGAGCAGTTGCTGCTACGAAGATGGTTTCCGTCTTCTTGCTACTTGTTTTTAAGACAGGATTTCACTGTGCAGCCTTGGCTACCCTGGAGCTCCTTTGTGCACACAGCCAGCCTTGAATTCACAAAGATTCACTTGCCTCTGAGGCATGCACAGCCACACCTGGCTATGTTGTTGCACAAGCCGTCCAGTCCACAGAAACACTGTTCTTACCTGTTTGTCACAGTCTCTAAGTTCTCTGAAAGCTGATTTCTGCGGACTGTGTTAGCACATCGTCATCATATGTCTAAGTGTAAAGGCTTAGGGCATACTTCATTGCTACTTTAAATTTTATTTACTAATTATTTGTGCTTACTGTACATAAATCCAGGTGCCTGGTGATTCTTGTCCCTTAGTCCAGAAACTTAGTCATTATTACTTAATAACTACAATGATTATTCCTATTTAAGATTTATATCGTGTGTGAGTCTGTATGTGTCTCTGTGTGTGTGAGTGTGTGTGAGTGTGTGTGTCTGTGTCTGTGTGCAGACACCTATAGAAGCCAGAAGAAGTCAGATGCCCTGGAGATGGAGTTATATGCAGTTGTGAGTGACCTAACATGGGTCCTCTTCAACAGTGACAAGGACTCTTAACCACTGAGCCATTCCTTTAGGCCTGGTTTTATATATTTTCTTTTGAAATTTTTTATTATTTTTAATTATGTGTTTTTGTGTGTGTATTGGTGGGTGTGTGTGTGTGCATGTAAGGCTAGAGAAATCCCTGAAGCTGGAGCTACCCATGGTTATGAACAGCCTAATCTAGGTGCTGGGAATTGAACTTGGGTCCTCAGGAAGAGCAGTGTATGCTCTTTACAGCAGAGTGATCTCTTCAGCCCCTGGCTTTATACCATTATACATGCTCTCTCCATACAGAAATGTCACCTGTAAGTAATGACTCTTGCTTTTGTCCCTCTCTAGTCTTTGTGCTTTCCCATTTCCCTGGTTGGCCACAGTGTCAGGATGCTTAACATTTTGTCATCCTTGCCTTGTTTGAAGATTTGGGGCAAACAAATGCTTGCTATTTTTAAGTGAATTTTGACATTGTCATAGAGTAGGGTTTTTGTTCGTTTTGCAGACAGGCTGTGATATTTATTTATTTATTTATTTATTTATTTATTTATTTATTTGGTATTTGGGGGGGTGAGATGATTTCTCTATGTAATCCTGACTGTCTTGGGGTTCACTCTGTAGATGAGGCTGACTTCAAACTCACAGAGAGCCTCCTGCGTGCTGGGATTAAAGGCAGGCACCACCATACAGTGTCTACATTTTATTATTTGTTAAATGTTAAGTTGGCCTGCATCATGACTGTGGGTATCACCAAGGTCACTTCCCTCATGTATTTTTAATTCTGGTTCTCCTCGATGTGTTCTCCACTATCCCTCTTTCCCCCTTTGCTACTGTACTTCCTCCACCTAATGGGCCTGCTGTCACTTCCTGCTGTGTAGACAGAGACCTAAATCTAGACTGTCCTAGGAGAGAAAACACGGGCTACTTTGTCTTTTGTAGAAACACTCCCATGGGTTCCTGCAGTTGTCTTGTGTTCTCAGTTGCTGATCCTTTGAGATTACCAGGAGGATCTGAACTTTAAGGCATCTTTAAAATGACTTGTAGAAAGAGTCTTGTCTTTACCGTGACACACTCGTGCTTTCCACCCGCCCTTGCTTGATCAGCATTTGTTTGTTTGTCTCAGGGCTAGAGAGATGGCTAGAGGGTAAAGGTGATTCGTATCTCTGAAACCCACCTGGTGGGATCTACAAACTGTCCTCCGACCTTTGTGCTTGAAGCTTGGTGAGCTGCACACACACACACACACACACACACACACACACACACACACACAGAGTTGTTTAAGAAGTTATTTGTTTCTGTTTTAAGAGAGATTGTTTCACAGTTTTGTTTTCTTCTAATGAACTTGAGTCACTTTCTGTTGACTTCACAAACTGACTTAGAAACTTGTCTGTCTTTCTTTTATGTTTTATGAAATAATTTATTTTTTTCACCCAAATGTTATGATGAACCCTTACCAGAAGCCTTATGGATACAAAGGTTTCAATTTTTGTCCGGATGAATCTTACCAAATAGAAAAACATTCAGATTTTCTGTTCCATGGAAATTTTATTACATTTTATTTTATCTCAGTTTTAAAACGTAAGTGAAGTTTTTCATATTTTGCTCCTCCCACTTTACCTCCTCTGGTCCCGTGGTTATATAGTCTTTCCTTTTATTTGCTTTGCTTTTGAGTCTGGGTGTCATTCTGTGGCTCAGACAGGCTTCAAACTCGTAGCAGTCCTTCTCTCGGTCTCTGAGTTACAGTCGTCATCCACCACGCCAGCTTGTGACCTGTCTCTTCACTCTGGTAATTGTGTTCTTTGCCTTATACAGCCTTGCACCTGGACCCAACACCATCTGCCATTTCTTTTTCTTTTTCCTGTCTTAGTGAGATCACTTTTGAAAAGTCACTGTCTCTCTGTATCCAGAGGTGTTATTCCTCTTTGCCTGGAGCAGTCTTGGTATTGCAGGTCAGAGTTTAACCCATTCTGAGTTTCAGCCTTCCCTTCTAGTTTGAGTCTTCTCCATGAGTATACTCAGCTTGTCAAAGATCCACTTGATGAAGAAGCTTCCATTTCTCCAAATTATGTATCTTGCCACCTTATTGAGAAATAGTTAAATTTATTGGTCTGAGTATTCGGTCCTCTCTACTATTTCATTATGCCTTTCTCTCCTCCTTTTCCCTCTGCTTTTGTATCTTTTCCTCTCCTCCCCCATCTTGCCTCCCCTCCCTGTCTCTCTCTCACCCCCCGGGTACCAACACAGCCTGTTGTCGTCACTATGGTTCTGTAGTAAAATTGGAATTTAAGGGTTGGGATGCCTCCTGGATTGCTCCTGTTTCATCAGAATTGCTATGATTACTATTTGGTGTTCTTTGGGCTTCTATCTCAATTTCTATAGGTCTTTTAGTTTTATGAAGATTATTACTGAATGTCTGATGGGGATTGGATGGAGCCTGTACAACATAGTGTGGTAACATTACCAATATGATCTCTTCCAACTGATCCATGGACGTGAGGAGTCTTTCCATCTTCTGGCGTTTTCTTACATTTCTTTTTGCAGTCTTTTTTAGTTTTCATGGTAGAGCTCTGTTAAGCTTGGGGAGGGTTATTCTCAGGTATCTATCTGTGGAGGCCATTGAAAATGGAATCATACCCTTGACTTCGCTTTCACTCTGTTTGTTAGCGATGTGTAGCAAAGCTACTGATTTCTAAATTCAGATTTTGTACAGTGCTACTTTACTGGAAGCCACATTGAATGTGTGAAAGTCTGAGAACAACTTGTGGGAGTCTGTTCTCTCCTACCACCATGAGTACTCTGTATTAGCTGAGCCATGCTGCTGTCCCTAAAAGAACCCAGCACACTCATGGCTTATAATCACTTTCATGTGTTGTCAAGTTAGGTGTGCAAAAATTTTGTTGAGGAATTTGGTTTCCTTTGTTGTTCTCTTACTCTGTGTGATCTGGGTGATGCAGGTCCATGGAATGTTCTGGTATCCTTACCTCCCTTTCGGTTATACGTCAAAGTTTAAAGAGCACTGATGTTAGCTCTTCCAAGATCTGGTAGAATTCAACTGTGGATCCAGCGAGTGTTGACTTTACTTTGGTAGAGACCTTTCCTTACTGCTTCACTTTCATTGCTTGTTATTCATCTCTTTAGGTTGGCTTAAGGGACCATTATTTAGTGCTAGAGACATGGCTCAGTGGTTAAGAGCACTGACTGCTCTTCCAGAGGTCCTGAGTTCAAATCCCAGCAACCACATGGTAGCTTGCAACCATCAGAAATGGGATCTAATGCCCTCTTCTGGTGTGCATAAAGGCAGTGTACTTATATATAATAAATAAATAAATAAGTTTTTTTAAAAAGGGACCATTATTTGTCTACCAATGTGTCCATTCATTTTAGATTTTCAAATTTATTGGTACATATATATATATATATATATATATATATATTTCTATTTTCAGGAGAGATTATATATATGACCCATTGGTTGAATTATACTTTGAAACACAATCTCTCCTGAAAATAGAAATAAACATATTTTTATAAAAAAAGATTTGTTTATTTATTTTATGTATATGAGTACACTGTAGCTGTCTTCAGATACACACTGGAAGAGGGGCATCAGATCCCGTTATAGATGGTTGTGAGTCACTATATGGTTGCTGGAATTGAACTCAGGACCTCTGGTAGAACAGTCAGTTCTCCAGCCCTGCAAGTTTTTTTTTAATATAGTAAGACTTATTTTGCAACATAAAATATGATATGTTTTAGAAAAGTTTCCATGAACTGATGATAAAAATGTATATTCATGGCTAGTGGATAGAATATTTGATTCCGTTTTCCTTTGAATTGTGTTGATTTCCTTGTCTGAGTGGTCTGTAAACTACTGAGAATATGGTATTGAGGACACATACTGTTCTTGGACCTACCTGATCGTTCATGCCCAGTACTTCTTCATCTATTAAATTAATTGCACCAAAATGGGAATAGTTTTTACAGAAAACATTTCTTGCCTTGAGAAAGTGATATTTTCCCAGCGCTTACAACCAAGTTAATAATAATCTTATTAAAATAGAATATAATATACTACATATATAATCTGCTGTTCTAGTGTGAACTTAGTCTGTTTAATTTGACTTTAAGAAAGCAGTGAGACCAACATTATATGCCCTGGATTTCCAATGTAATCAGCTTTTACTACCTAAGCTAAATGCATAGCTTTAATATTAAACTATGTATGATCCCATGCCCCTGAAAAAGGATAATATGTGTCTGTATGTTGTGGGAATCATATCCTGAAAGCAGCCAACAGGTTAAAAGCAACCTTATAGGAGAACTATGCCGTAAATGTTGGAAGTGCCATGTGGCTATAGGTTGATAACATCTCTGTGTAGTTTTGAGTGCTATTATGGGTCACTAAAGTAACTTCTTCCATTGCGAAACTCAGTTAAAGATTTCTGTAGAAAGCAATTACCCATTCCTTTCCCATCCCATATTTTCTGTGCTATTAATTACAGATCAAAGCTCTTTGTTAGGAAGAGTCATCCTCCCCACAGTAGACAGGCAACAGGCAGGCCATAGAACAGAAACTGCAGACAGATGAAAGACCCGAGCAGAGAAGTGGTGAGCTCAAGTTTGGGCTCCCTATTGGTCTAAACTACTCCAAGAGCAAGTCTCTTGTTTAATTCCTTAGTGCAATGTTGATACACCCCAACATTTGCTGTGGGTGTTTACAATTGTTTCATCATTTTGAAAAACAGTTCTATTTATTAAGATGCAGTCCCCTTCTTTATCTCTTTTTACAATTTTTATCTTGAAGTCAGCTTTTTTTTTAAAGATTTATTTATTTTATGTATATGAGTGCACTGTGGCTGTCTTCAGACACACCAGAAGAGGGCATCGGATCCCATTACAGATGGTTGTGAGCCACCATGTGGTTGCTGGGATTTGAACTCAGGACCTCTGGAAGAGCAGTTGGTGCTCTTAACCACTGAGCCATCTCTCCAGCCCTTGAAGTCAGCTTTTATTCAGATAGGAGCACTGGTGTCCTTGCTTCCTCTTAGATTCCGTTTGTCTGGGAATGCAAAATAGTCCTTACTTTGCCTTTTCATCTTTTGATCTTTGACAATGAGATAAGTTTCTTGGAGACCAGACACAGTTGAATTTTGTTTTTGTTTTTGTTTTGATGTTTTAAGATTTCTCAAGTCTGCGTAGTTCTGATGATTACGCGTTTTTTCTGCGGGCCTATTCACCTATGCATTCCTGTGCTTGTGGCGGCCAGAGAATGACGTCAGGCGTTTTCCCCTAGTGCCTTCTCCACTAGTTTTAAGGCAGAGTCTCTGAGCAGACGTGGACCTCACTGTTCAGGCTAGACCTGCTGGTCAGATTGCCCCAGGGATAGTCCTGCCTCTGCCACTTCAACTTCTGACGCTCAAGTTACAGCCGACTGCAACTGCGCCGGACATTTTCTAGGTCCTGGAGATCCCAAACAAAGCGTTTTGTGCTTGTTGAGCAGACCCGCTTGCTAATGAATCCATCGCCTCAGTCCCCAGACACATATTTCTGAAGAGTTAACATTTATACGTCGCAAGGTACGTACTGATTACTTCCCTGTTCATTTTAAAGCTTTGTGGGGTCGCTGAGATAAAAACGTTTGTCCACTTTTCGGATTTCTGTTTGTCTTTCTATTTTTATAGTGACTTTCTTTCCTCCCCAAGCTCTCAACGATGCTGTGGATCTTCATCTTCTGTATGTAATATTCCTTCCTTAGGGTCTTCACTCATGATGAATTGTTTTAGTTTAAGCTTATCATGAAAATATTTTCTTTCTCCTGATTTTAAAGGGTGAATCTACTGGGTACAGTCATCTTGATCCGCTGACTTTGAGGGTTTAAAATAGATCAATCTTCGGTTCTCATCCCTTCTGTGAAGAAGTCTCTTGATATTCTGATGAGTCTGCCCTTGTACCTAACCTGGAGCTGTTGTCACATGGCTTCCAGTATTTTTCTTTT
>NC_046172.1:116675871-116685871 GCF_011064425.1 Rattus rattus
AGGTGTTTGTTTTATATGCTGTGTCCTGGGGTCAGTTTGTCATGGTTGAGATTTCTCTCTGGTGTACTCTCCTCCTCTGAAATCAGTTTAGACCTCAAGGAGCACAAGGGTACCCAAGTGGAGCCATGGAGCTCACCCCTGTCCCAGTTCACCCCTGTTATAGCTTACCCTGTCACAGCTCACCTCACTACTTTGCTTTCCAGGTGCTATTGTCAGCCAGAAGACCCAGGCAGAGATGATGGAGGGTGATCCTAAAGTCTGTGCCCAAAATTGTGCTCCAAAACAGTGTAAGCCTATGGCAGGAGATACCATTCTCCCCAGTCCACGAGATTCTTTGCCTGAAGACTCTCTTCATTGCAAGGATGGTGACAGCACTGTTACAGTGGCAAGTGTTAGCAATGACTGCTCCGCAGGCACTGCCAGTGTTCCAGCACTGTCTTCATCAGAAGCTCAGCGCTATGTGTCCTCACTGAAACCAACTGTAACCAATTACGAAATAAAGTGTGCCCTGATGACAGAAATCCGACGCTTTGGACGACGTAAGTGCTCAAAGGATGGTTAGTAACAGAAGCAAGGCAGGCGTCTCTAGTGGTATGATTAGAATAACCTGAAACCGCCTCCTGAGAGAAGAAAGCCTTTGCCACAAGCAAGGTTTTCTATATAATTTAGCACAGTCACTTTTTACTCAGACTAAAACCTCTCAGCGGACCCCATCTTTCATCTGTAATGTTACCTGGTTATTGCTCATAAGAATCACATTAGTATCTGCATAGGCATTTAGAACACATGCCCACCATCGCAAACATCCTTGACCAGAAAAAGTATATTCGGGAACACGATCTGATCTGCCCATCCACTTCTTTCACCTCTAAAGACTCAAGCATTCTTATATTCTCTTCAGAATCTGGAGGCTTTTCAGATCCTGGAAGAAGTGCAAGGACCTCTGGAAGTCAGTATACAGTTTGTTGAGTTCTCCATCAAGGAGGCGGCAAGGTGGGTGCACAGGGGGATTGAACATGTGGACTGGAGCCACGCCTCCAAGCTGTGGGGTCACTGCAGTGGTTGAGTGAGGGGTGGGGCGGCACCTGCCTTGAGTCTCTCAATCCCTGGCCCTCACCTTATAGTGAAGTCTGAGGACATAGACACTTAAGTTGATGCCACCTGTGTTTGACACTTCCTTCCAGGCCCACTCAGTGCTTCTTTGTCACTGTAATATTGAGCTGACACTGACCCTTCATATTGGCTTGAGTACCGGCTGTACCTGGGATACACTTGCTGTTTCCCCAGATGGAGTGAACCCATTCTTTCCATCACATTGCCCTTCCTATAGCACAGGTTCTTTGGGGATCTTTTTTTATTTTTAACATGATATGTATATTTATTTTCAGGTTTAAAAGACGTCATTTAATACAGTATCTCGAGAAGATGCTGGAAAAATTAAAGTCAGAAAGGTCTCTCAACAGCGCTGAGTGATGTACACCTGAGAGCGTGATCCTGCCATTACAGTGGTCAGCAAGATTCAGCAAAGAGCTCAGAGTGATTACAATGTAGAGGAAGGATGCTGAGACCTCCTACCATGTGTTAGCTAAGATAATTACCCCTGAGACAAGTGTCTTAAACTACTCAATAAATGTCAGGGTTTCACCCAACTTCTTACTGCTTTTTTGATTTTCCCACCCTGTGCTGGCTGCTGTTATTGTCTCCTTGGGTAAAAATCATGACTGAAGAGAGCAACAGTCTGCTCACATAAAATAAATAAATAAATCTTAAAAAACATGGCAAGTATGTATTTTGCAGCAGATCATAAGTGTCATCTCTGATATTTAGAACTGTTGTCTTTCCAAAACATTGCCTCGTTTGTTTTTATTTTGCCTCATTGAGGTCGGTCTCACTGTGTAACTCTGGCTGCCCTGGAACTCACAGAGATCTGCATGCCTCTGCCTCCCCTGAGTGTTGGGATTAAAAGTGTGTGCTGCTGCCACACCCGGTATGCCCACCCTCTCTTATTCCCCTTGTCCAGAGTTAGCCCCTCAACAGGTCAGGTGTTTGACGTAGTGAGCTGTCTCAAGGGTTTTTACTTAGCCATCTGGCCTGAGCCAGTCCATGTCCTGAGTGAATTGGGCTGCTGCAAATGTCCATCACCTCTCATGACAAAGCACAAGAGTACAAAGAAGGACTCCACACCCTTCACACTGTCCTCCTTAGCCTTGGAAGTGCATCCCAGTATCATTTGGTAAGCAAGGATTGTACTCCGGAAATGAACGAATCCTCCTGCTTATGGTGATTGGTTGAGAAAGATGCAGTCTCCATCCTGATGAGCTTTTTACTTCTACTTCCATGCCAACAAATTAATTGTAGGATCTCCTTGCAAAGGTGATCTAGTAGTGTCCAAACCTGTCATGGTATGAAACATGAGTTCAATGTTTTATCGTGAGTGGCAGGCGGAGTTGGATCGTACTGATCCGAATCAGACAGTACTCCAAGCTAGAAACACAGGCAACGCTCCATAGTTTGTTGCTTTAAGCTGTTGGTGAGAGTGCTTTGTTAGGCAGCAGTGAGGAAACCAATATAGGTGCTGCCTGCATGTTTTTAGTGATTAAAGTCACACATGATTTTTTTTTAGCTTATTTGTTTTCTTGTTTTCTTTATCAACTGGACACAGGGAACTATTCCTGAAGCCACAGATGCTAGACAAGAAAAACTTCCTTATTTTTCTGGGCCTTACTCCAAACTAGCAGATTCTTGCTCAACACTGTAGCATCCAACCCTGAGGTAAATTCTCTCTACTATGTCATGCATAACTTGTTGCTGTGTCCCCTCTCTAACTTTTTTAGCCAAGATGAGGGTATTTGCTCATCTCACAAGTACTATCTTGACACGCCTTAGATCATGAGATCACCGAAGTGCCATTCATTACAAGGGCCCTGGTTTTGTTCAGAAGTGATTTCACCAGTTCTGTCTATCAAGTGTGCTATCAGATATCTGGATTGGTCTCCATTTCCTATTCAGTGACAAGAATGCCACCATGCAAAGGAATGATGCAAAGTATTGCTGATCAAGATCCCTAAGGACTACTTTAGGATGTAAGCTTGAGGTAAGAAATGACACTAGGAGATGGAGAGATGGCTCTATGAGTAAAGTGCTTGCTGTATAAACATGAACGTCAGAGTTCAGATCCCCAGAACCAACACCAAAGGCCAAGGCATAGTGGCTCACACCAATAATGCCGGTGCTACAAGGGCAGAAGCAGGACTACCCCTGGGGCTTTCTGCCTAGGTAGTCCTGCTGAATTGACCAGCTCCGGGTTCACTGAGAGATGCTGTCTCAAAAATTAAGGTGGAGAGAAATTGAGGAAGACACACATGCACACATATATGCACATGTCCATACATACTTCACACACATAAGTGATGTTACCTTGGCTTTTCAAGTGAAGTCAAGCTCATCTTTTTGATGGTCACGTGCCCAGGAACACATGGATTGTAAAAACAAGGAAACCTCATATACAGTCATATTAGTTCTTAGAATAATGGTCTGATTACAATTTTCACCATGGCTCTCATTCTCTGAGATGCATGGCATGAGGATCAACAACCTGCATGGTCGATTGTCAGTGAGGCCACAAACCTCACAGTCCCTCTCTCAATAGAGTGCCATGTTTACTTTGCTATTACTGTAGATATGTATTACTAGTGGCTTCATTTATCCTTTCATACTGCAACAGACCTTTCCCCATAGGCTGGAGAACCAATATATGATATTTGCCATTTGCTAAATAAGTCTATTCTAATGACAACTTTCGGAATTTCAGACTTCTAATAACTGAAGGGTGAGTTCAGGAACCAATCAGAGAAATAGGTAAAGCTGCATTGATCATGAACTCTCCTCCGACCCATGAGCAACAATGACATTTTGCGTCTCTATAAATGAGGATTACTTCAGGGATGGTATGAAATAATCTCAGAATTCTGATAATAAATTTGCCTTCATCTTACTGTGCCATGGGACTGTCCAGATTCAATATTATTTCTGAATATATCTGTCACAGTTCTGCACTAGATTAGCAAGTGGGTTTTCCCTGTCTTCTCACAGTTTTAGAGACTTAACCAGTCCAAGGTCAGTAGCTCACATCGGTGTCATACCATGCCAGAAGGCAACATCTGGCTAATAGGATTGAACAATGACCAAACCCCATCTATTTTATTTTACTTCACTGTTTTGAGACAGACTCCCATGATGTGGCCCTGGCTGGACTGGTATTCATTATGCGAAGCAGACTAACCTTGAACTCACAAAGATCTCCCTCCTAAGTGCTAGGACTAAAGTGTGTGCCATCCCACCCAGCCAGCCTCACTTTTAAAGAAAACCTGTTCTGGTGATTTCTAACTCACTCTAACAACGAAGGGAGATCCATGAAGGGAGATCCCTTGTGATACAATCACGTCTTAGAAGTGCTACATCTCTGGTCTGGAGACACTGTTCAGTTGTATAAGGCCCTCAGCTCTATCTTCAGCACCCCAAAAAATAGTTGTCAGTCCTACCTCTCACCTCTGTTGCATTAGGAAGTGAAACTCAAGGGACACATTCAAACTCTAGCATCTTCTTGGCATGTATTGGAGTCATCCAGTCTGCTAAGTAAAAGGACTTGGCTTTGGGCGTTCATGACCAGGGGATACCACGGCAGACCATCTTTTTGAGTATTGTGTTTATTAAGAAAATTATTAATGCCATGGACATACAGACAACTAGTAGCTAAGCCAGGGTCTGAGCAATGATCAGCCCCAACATCGTAGGTAGGCAGACAGCATGGTGGGAGCTCTAATGAGAGCTTAGGCCTACAAGGCAGAGTGGGGAGGTCTCCTTTATAGAGGTCTCAAAGGAGACGGGAAGGGTCCTCAGTATGAACCCACAGACAGGCTATCCCTGATTCCTCGACATCCAGAATATTCATGTCTTGATTCTATCTCTCTAGAGAAACCAGAATAGTCACTTACCTATTCAGTTTATCATTACACCAGAAACTGATCACTGGTCCACTTGGCAAAGCTTAGGACAACAATGAACAGAGCAATCATTTTACAGTCTAGCATACATGATTCTTCCTCTGGAGTAAAGCCACGGCAGCTCCTGGCAAACAGAACAGTCACTAGAGAGGTGCCTGGGCTCTCCTTAGGAAATCATTTACAAAGTCATGTCCTCAGGGCCTACGGAGGTGGCCAAACAGATCTTTGCAGTCAATTAATACACTCTAACATTGCAGTCTCATTTGGGCTTCAGATGCCTTTCTGTGAGTAGGCCAAGACCTGAGATTTGTCCTTAATTTAGAATCACCTTTGGGCAGTGTTTCAGGTCACTATCTGAACAGGCTACAAGAAGCTCCCTTATGCTCTGAAACAAAACCACTGATATTATACAACTTGGGGTATAAGCCCACCTTATTATGTTTAGTCTGGTTCAACATCATGTTCCTTCTTCCTTCATATTCCACCCTTAAAGATCTATACCTGCACAGACCTTCTGTAGTCCCACCTAAACATAAAGAGGGAAGTCCTAGACCTTATATGGTAAAATGCTGAAACTCCTCATGAGCCCTTTTGGGGGCTAGTGAGGGAACGGGGTGGGGGTGGGGCAGGATGGGTATGCTGCCATTTCTAACAAGGATCACCAGACCTCTGCAAGATCTCTAGTTCCTGTGAGACAGATACAGATTCTTCAGATAATGAGGGGACCCCTTGGACAGCAGTCAAAGCTGCATTTGTGCCACCGAGATACTAGAATACTTGAGAGTCAAGAGATTGAGCTTCAGCAGAGTTTGGGTATGCGTGTTCCATGCCAATATTTGAAACATTGCTTCTCAATCTTCCTAATGTGTGACCCTTTAATACAGTTCTTCAGATTGTGGTGGCCCCTAACCAGTAAAACTGTTTTCATTGCTCCTTCATAACTGGAATTTTGCTGCTCTTATGAATCATAATGTAAATATTTTTAGAGATAGAGGTTGTCAAAGAGGTCATGACCTACAGGTTGAGAACTACTGGTTTGTAGGATTTTTTTTTTATAGACCAGCTTTATTTTTATTTTTTTTGAATTAATTTTGTAATTCTGTTTTTAAAAGACTTATTTATTTTATATATTCTAGTACACTGTAGCTGTCTTCAGACACACCAGAAGAGGGAATCAGATCCCATTACTGATGGTTGTGAGCCACCGTGTGGTTGCTGGGAATTGAACTCAGGACCTTTGGAAGAGCAGTCAGTGTTTTTTTTTTTTTTTTTTTTTTGGAGCTGGGGACCCGACGGGGCCTTGTGCTTGCTAGGCAAGCGCTCTACCACTGAGCTAAATCCTCAACCCCGCAGTCAGTGTTTTTAACCATTGAGACATGCTCCCTGTAATTCCCCCTTTTAAAAGACAAGGTCAGGCTGGGGAGATGGCTCAGTGGTTAAGAGCATTGACTGTTCTTCCAGAGGTCCTGAGTTCAATTCCCAGCAACCACATGGTGGCTCACAGCCATCTGGAATGGGATCTGATGCCCTCTTCTGGTGCATCTGAGGACAGCTACAGTGTACTCACATACATAAAATAAATAATTAAAAAAAAAAAAAGACAAGGCCTCACAGTTTATCCCTTCTTGATTGTCCTGTACAATTATATTCATTTATTATATACAATGCAATTGGAAAATATTAAGTGAAGCTATCTATGGTATGGTAAGGAGTATGGTAAGGACATTTAAAATCTACTCTCAAAGATGGGCATAGTTAGCCATGACTGTAACTGCGGTGCTCAGGAAACGAAAGCAGGAGGATCCCCTGTTTGAGAAGTCTGTGCTGTAGACTCACATTCTGTCTCCAAACACAAAACAAAAACTATGCTCTCAGCAGTTTCCAGGTATATAGAGCATTGTTGTTTTATCACTAGGTTACATATTAGAACTCTTGCATATATCCCTCCTAGCTGACCCCTTTGTATGGCATGATTAGCATCCATCTGCTTATTTCTGCCCCTTGGTCCTTAGCAACCGCCATTCCCTTCTCTCTGCTGCTGTGAGTTCATTTCTAGTTTGTGGTTAAAATCTATTGGAAGACAGATGGTGCAATACTTGTTATCGTTTAGCACGACAGCTTTTATGTTCGTCCATATTGTGGCAAATGACGGATTTTCCTTTTCTTTTTGTTGTTTCAGAATTTCTTATTTTTTTAAAGCAGCCTCTCACTCTGTAGCCCAGGCTGGCCTTGGACTTGCAATGGTCCTTTCGTTCCAGGTTCTTGACTGCTGAGACTACAGCATCCTGCAGATTTTCCTGGTTTTAAAAATCACAGTCAAATGCCATTGCGCATGTGTATGCCTTCGCTTTATCCACTCACCTACTGATAGGCAGCTGAACTGATCGTGCATCTTGGTTATTGTAAATAATGTCACATAGATATGAATTTCAATTCTTGCTGAGACAGACACAATAGTGGGACTGCAGGATCGTAAGATAGTTCAGGCGGTGTGTTTTTCTTTGTTCGTTTCTTTTGTTTTTCTGAAAGCTCCCCATCCTCACCACTTTGACCTACTTACGCTTCTGTGGACCCTGCCCCACCCAGTGTAGGGGAATGTCAGGGCAGGGAGGTAAGAAGGGGAGGTGGTTGGGGAGGGGGAACACCCTTATAGAAGCAGGGGGAGGCGGGTTGGGATAGGGGGCTTACTGACAGGAAACCAGGAAAGGGGATAACATTTGAAATGTAAATAAAAATATCCAATAAAAAGGAAGAAAGAGGCTTCTCTGGCCAAGGTTGAAAGCAGCCCAGATCTATGGGTAGAAATAGAAATGTTTAGGAAACCGTTGACAGTATCATCAGGTAGCAAAACTACAGTAGCCACACACACACACACACACACACACACACACACACACACACACACACACACACACACACACACATGGCCTATGATACCACGCTACTATGATGAAGTTTAGAGTGGTAGCCATATCCACCCCCCCTCCCCCGTGGTTGTCCTCATAGTCTGTATTTCTTTGTGAATCATCTCTTGTCCACATACCATTCTCTGACTTTATTTTTGTGTCTCTTTGCTCTCTAATCATTGAGCACCACCCTGATGGTTATTTGTATTAACCCACGAACCCCTCAGACCTGCCTCATTTATTCCCCTTTACGTTGTGTTTTTAGAGGTTGCATTTACTGCTTTGGAGATGGAGTGTAACTCAGTGTGTTTGACTGCTATATGGCGGGCCTTGGGTCTGTCTCACGGGGAGAGGGAGAGGGAGGAGAGAGAAGAAAAGCAGTGAAGGTGGGGTCAATAGTGAGCTAGACAGAGACAGAGAGACAGATATAGAGACTTACAGACAGACAGAGGAAGGGAGGGAAGGAAGGAGGGAGGGAGAAGAGAGAGAGGCTGAGAAAGACATTAAGTGCATCATGTTTACCTGTTTACCTGTCATCTTGGGTTTGTTAGAATTTCAGCATCTGGATAATTGCCACCTCTCCAGGACTTTGTAGTCTGGTGTTGTATGGGGAGCAGTTTACCTGTTCATTCTGGAGAGAGTTTCTGGACATCTCTCAAGCCTTTTCTGCAGCCTTTCTGAGTTTGTGAGGGACAACACTTTTGCAGCATTCTACCACACCCCACACCCCCCAGGTCTGCCTGTGATGCTGCCGCTGTGAAGATACTGCACTGATTCACGGTCCTGGACTGCCACCTAGTGTTCCTGGGCATTCTGCTACCTGTATTTTGTTCCATGCCGAGGACATTTTTTTCATCCATGCTAAGATTCAGTCAGGGGAGAAACTAGTCCCTTGGGCAGCCCTCCTTAAGGATAAAGATTAAAATCTAGATTATATTGTGTCATCTCCCAAATGGGGATTGGCCTTCTCCCAATTGTACTGTATTGTTCCCTTGGGGTGGGGAAGGTACTGGAAGGCAGGTCTCCTACTAATCTTAATTATAGCTGTTTTACGTTCGCCTGGGGTGCGGGAACCTAACTGGTTTCTATACATTTCAGAATAATTGTTCCTTCTATTGCTCTTAATTTGGCAACCCCCTAGGATCCTCCCCCTTTTTTCTTTCATTTTTGTTCTTTTGGTTTTTGAGACAAGGTCTAATGTAGCTCAGACTGCCCTCATACACACTATGTAGCCAAGGATAGCCTTGAATTCAATGATCTTTCTGCCTTTACCTCCCAAGTGCTAGGATTACAGGCATGCACCACCACACCCTGTTTCCATTCCATATTCCTAATGATATAACCTAGCTTCTTCCGTTCTGTTTAGTAGAGAAAATAGAGCACAAGAACCGATGCTGCTGGAAAGTGGGGCTCTTTTTTTTTTTTTTTATTAACTTGAGTATTTCTTATATACATTTCGAGTGTTATTCCCCTTTCCCAGTTTCGGGCAAACATCCCCTCCCCCTCCCCTTCCTTTTGATTCAGGAGTGTGGTAGTCTAGCTACCACTTACAGGAGTGCCCACTAGGAAGTGTTGTCCTGAGCCATCGGACTAAATTCTCAGAATCATTCTTTAAGATAAAGCCTATTTTTTAACACATATCAGATGGGGTCCTCATGCGGCTGCATGCATGCGGAGAGAACACTGTGGAAGCTGGCTGTCTCCTTCTACCCCGTGGATCCTGGGAATCAGATCAGGGCATCAGACACGGCAGCAAGCAAGCATCTTTACCCATGGAGCCATCTCACTGGTCCCAAATTCTGGTGACACAGTTTCTAAGAAACAGATTTTCTGGCTGTAGAGTCTGGCTTGCTTCTTTTATAATACTCTAGTCTAAGTCTTTTGACACCAGGATCACAGTTTATTTACATTGTCTCTGATGGACATGTCCCCAGGGTACTGGTGTTCTATCCAGACAGTGGCTTTTCTTGATGGAAGCACTGAACCCCAATGTGATTGGATATAAGGAGGTGATTAGGTTGAGATGAGGATTTGTTTTTTTCAGTTTTCAAGACCATCCGGTGTCCCCTCTCTATCATGTAAGGACACAGG
>NC_046172.1:116688371-116733371 GCF_011064425.1 Rattus rattus
GAAGCTAAATGTCATCAGTGGTCACGCCCAGCTGTGGACTCTCCACGCTTAAGGACTGAATTTCCTGGGAAGACACGCCTAATGATACAACTGTGGCATTGCTCTGCAAGTGACCAGCTGCTTCTGACTGGGTCTGAGCCTGCTCCATGGGAATGAATGCATGGCTGGCCTCATCGAACTGATCAAAGTCCTATGGCTAGGGAGGTCATAGGCCCTATGAGGGAATCCATGACTGATGCTTTGTTAAACGGATATCGTATGAAATTGCAAGTGTCAGTCTTGGTGAGAGAAGTCTTTTTTGGCAGTCATGATGGCTGAGTAGGGCCTGACATTAAAAAAGAAAGGGAAGGGGTTAGGATTTAGCTCGGTGGTAGAGGCGCTTGCCTAGGAGCGCAAGGCCCTGGGTTCGGTCCTCAGCTCCCAAAAAAGAACTAAAAAAAAAAGAAGAAAAAAAAAGGGAAAAGAACAGACATGGTGAAGAAGGGAGTGAGGAAGAGTAGAAAGGGATGACTGAAGCTTAGACGCATGGCCACAGTGCACTGTGCACAAGCAGCATATGGTCCGAAGAAACAAAAGTAAATTAAATCTCTTAGACATACAGCAGAGCAAAGTCTGTGCTAGCCTCACAAAAGGCATAACTGAAATACTTTATGCCAAATGAACTGTTCCTCAGAAATGAAAGCTCAGGAGCTGGAGGGATGGCTCTGCATCTAAGGACACTGACTGCTGTGGCCGTGGATCCCACACTCTCTTGTCTTCCACAAGCACTGCACGTATATGTGGTACACAGACACTGGCAAAACACCCACACACACATTACAAACGAAATAAAGCTGTAAAAATGTGTAAAGCTCCACACAGTTGTAAAAGGAAAAGCAAAGCAAACCCTTTGTCAAACAAAATCTGAACTTTCTTGTCACACAACTACACATTCAACCAACAGATCAGCGGAGGTTCTAAAATGGCAGGCATTTTACTTGTACCTTTACAAATCGGGGCCCAGAGCACCAAGCAAACTAATGTTGAACCGTGGAAATTCAGCTGTCCAAATTATAAAGCTCAACAACGGGAGCGCTCTTCTGAAACACGTCAGAATCCCTATAGCCCCTTTCAGTTACCATCAGCATGTATTTGTAGGCAACTGACACCTAAGGATCAGAGAAGCGGGAATGTTGCCCACCCTGCAGCTCAGAATTCTCCAATGTGTGACACTGACTAGGCATTGTTTTTACTTCCTCAGCTTTCCTTCCACGAGTGCTCCTGGAGGACGCTAAGTCTTTGGAGCTCATTGCTTCAATAATATGATAGCTAAAAAGGAGGGGCACAGTTATCCCCACTCCTGCCAGCGTGGTTACAATTATTTTCAGTTATTTTAGGTTATTTTTAAATACAGTTTTGGGGGCTGGAGCAGTGTTTCAGCAATGAAGAGCCGGCTGCTTTTGCAGACAGCACGGGTTCACTCTCTGACCCACACAGTTGCTCATAACCTTCTGTAGAGCCCAGTGTATCTGATGCCCCCTCTTCTGGCCTCTGAAGGCACTGCATGCACATGGTACACGGAAACACATGTAGGCCAAATACCCACATAATACCACAAGATAAATTAAAGCAAATAAATGTATAGATTTTTCATGGGTCGTATGGAGTTGTCATTCTGTAGTACAAAATAGACACAAAGCTTGCATGGATTTTATTCTTAGTCAATCATGTAAAAGAGGGCTCTGGGACAAATACATGTGATGAGAATTGCTGGTGTAACACAATAGAAGGAGGGTATTTATAGCCAAAACTTTGAATAGATTTAGCCTTCTTATGTATTTTGAGTGACTTTGTTTTCATATGTAACAATATCTCCCAGGAACAATCAAGTATACAGTACATTTGAGTATAAATGTTACTTTTGGGGAAATTTTGAATACTATACATTATCTATATTCTCTAATGTAATTTGTAATAAATTGGAGTCGCAAATGTTCTCCTAACTCTATTACTGAGCTCTCACTTTAGCCCCCCCCCCAAACCAGCAGTTTTAGATTTATGAAGGATTAAAAAAATCATCTCCCTAACACCGTAGATCTGGAGTAACACAAAGGTGGCGGGATCGTGGAATACACTGTGGAACTGTACCAGAAATAAACATGATGCTGTAAAGTTTACTTCCCTTTAGTTGAGCTCTTAAAAATGTCAGTCACCAAGTTACATTCTTCTGCTTTTAGGCTCATTTACTTTCCCTTCTTCTTTGGTCTTTGATTAAATTTTCTAACTCTTATACAGTAAGCCATGTCCTTTGTGCTCTTCAAAAATAAATGGTTCAGTTTTCACCCCAATCTCTCCTGGTTTGGCACCAGCAAGGATGTGGAGGACATAGATATTTCTTTATGTTGCCTACTTGTCCAGAAACTCGTGGTTATTCCTACTTGGACTTCTGTTGTTTTGGTGATCGAGACGACCCTGTATCTAACACAGTACACTGATGGGGAGAATGCCAACTCTCCAGCACTTACCATGAGGAATGTTTTGGTGTCACCTAGAAAGGATTATCACTTGCTACTTACTAGTCATAAATTCTCCATGATTATATCCTAAATGAGTCTTAATAGGCCTTGATCCTATACCACACAGGACACCATTCTGTCATGCTAATGACATGGTTCTAACTGAGGAAGATGTAGAAAGTAATCTGATGTACTGGCAAGACATGTGCAAGATAAAATGTGTGAGATCAATCCTACATAAAATGAATCCTACATTATATGAAAGTGAACATTTTAATGGTCAAGTGTTTTGACAGAGAGAGAGAGAGAGAGAGAGAGAGAGAGAGAGAGAGAGAGAGGGGGGGGAGGAGGAGGAGGAGGAGGAGGGGGAGGAGGAGGGGGAGGAGAAGGAGGAGGAGGAGGAGGAAGAGAAAGAGGAGGGGGAGGAAGAGGAGGAGGAGGAGGAGGAAGAGGAGGAGGAGGAGGAGAAGCAGAAGCAGAAAGGTGAACTCCTTGTCTTCTGGAGCGAGGACAACCTTCTTCACCTGCCTCCGGCAGTCAGAACTTCAGGTTTTCTGAGCACTACAGTCCAGGCTTGTTCTGAAGCTGGGACTTATTTCCCTTGATGCTGGCCAAGACAACAAGTCAGCTTCATGATTCTCAAACCTCAGACTTAGGATGAGTCATGCTCCCTGGATTCTATGATCTCCATTTTTTTTCCTTTTTTTTTTTTTTTTCAGAGCTGGGGACCGAACCCAGGGCCTTGCGCTTGCTAGGCAAGCACTCTACCACTGAGTCAAATCCCCAACCCCATGATCTCCATTTTACAGATAGCCTGTTCTGAGACTTTTCAATATCCATGAATAAGTGAGTCAATGCCATTTAATCAGCGGTTCTCAACCTTCCCCATACTGCAGCCCTTTATACAATTCACTCAAAGCAATGACCCCCAAACCATAACATTATTTTCATTGCTCCTTTCCAGAATCTAATTTTGATATGAATGTGAATCTTAATGAAAATATTTTTGGAGATAGAGAGGTTTGCCAAAGGGGCCATGGCCCACTGGTTGCCCTTAATCTCGCTTCACACATCACTCTTTATACCATTTTTGTTGTATTTCTGAAGAAAATGACTATAACATGTGGAGAAGCTGCTTTTGCCTTCCTCTGTCATCAGACAGGTCTCATTGCTTAAGTCTTGTGCTGCTAGTCTCTTTGCCTTTTCACTTCAGACCCTGCCGTGTCCTTAGGACCAACCTCACACCTCCTCGTGCATGTACACATAGCAACAGAGGGAGGTAACTGACATATAGGCACACAGAAAATGTCTTTTATTCACTAAGATTGATGCTGGCAGTCACTGCCAAATCTTCAATATGTCAGAGGCAGAAGCAAACTGTGAACTGTACAGATGGTACCATGTCCCAGAGTGCTTAGTCAGCTTCTAAGTAGAAGGTTGAATATTTTGGCCTACTTCTGTCAAAGGAAAGGTGGCTCTTTACTGTTGTTGTAAAAATATAAAAAATAAAAATGCTGTCCTTTATCCCTGCTAGGTCTACACCGCAGTGTCCCAAGATATCTGCTAGATATATTAATTCTCAGTCAGCAAAGCCTCTCACCCGCTTTGCTCCATCCCATATCACACTGCTGAAAGCCTCTCTCTGAGCCTGGAAGCAATCTCTCTACCTATCTAGTTCCCAAGGCAGGTTTCCATGCCAGAAACACACATCCCAATTCCACGGCAGCCCAGACCAGCCGCCCCACAGTCCATTACACTTAAATCTACACATGAAAGAACACACAACACAATAACCTTTGACACTTTGATAAGATATAATTGCCCACATAAACATACAAAGCCCAGTACACATCCATCCTTTAAGAACATTGATAACAACCTGTAAATACACAGAGTGGAATATTAACGTCAGCTTCCATTTTCTCTCCACCGTGACTGCCCTCTCTGTCCCTCCTGTCTCTCCTCTTTCCGTTCCAGTCTCCTCCTCTTCCTTCAAACTTTTCTCCCGCCCATCCTTCCTTCTCATCCAATGACAGGCCTCCTTCTATCCTGTACCTGCTTCACCTGTGACATCATCCCACATTTCACCCTTTTTGTCTAATTAAAAATCTTTTCTCTCAAATATAAGCTGAGCACAATTATTATCATTTTGTAATTAAAAGCATAAAATATATCTTACACCCAGTCCAACATTTTATCAATTAAACGGAACATTTAGTTATCCATTCCAGCTTAAGAAAGGCTTAAAATCTATGTTATATCCTGGCTGGCTTGTATACTATCTGATAACTATCCAATGAAATATGTATTTTCAGAGTTAAAAAGCCTGATAGGTTATGAGACGATAATCAGTCTTCAACCCCGTCAGAAATCTGAGAATGACCAAATATCTATACACATAGGAAGCCTAACAGGGCCAATGAAACTTTACATTGAATTGACATTAATTCTTGATATGAGTCCAAAAATTGCTAAAGAAAGACTCCAGACTCCGATAGTATGTAAAAGCAAAGAGTGTTTATTCTTCAGCAGCATCCAGCATGCAGGGGTCAACCATTCTCCAAAATGGCAACCCCAGACGAAAAGGCTCAGGCCTTCTTATAGAGAATTGGGAAACTCTCTAGAAGGATTAGGTAATCCAAAATTTCATTGTATGGGTGCTAGGGGGGTCACACACGGTCAGTGGTCTCCATTCCTATGTCATGAACAATGAACCATAGGATGCGATAGAGCTGCCCAGCGCAGATGGCCCATTCTGGGATACGTTATTTCCCCATTTCTGTGGTTATCCCCAGGCTGTTCTTTGGGAGGGGGTTTTATGATCTTGTTCTGTTCTTGTTATAGTCTGTTCCCAGAGCTGGTGGCTTATAGCCTAGCTCCTGGGACTTATGGTTTGTTCCTCGAGCTGGTGTCTTGTGCCCTTTTTTCAAAATCAGGCCTGGTCCTTCAATGGAGACAAACAGGGTCCTTAGATGGAGACAAATGGGGTTGTGCTGTCCTTTCAATATGAATTTTTTTTTTTTTTCAGAGCTGAGGACCGAACCTAGGGCCTTGCGCTACTGGGCAAGCGCTCTACCACTAAACTAAATCCTCAACCCTTTGTTTTTTTTTTAAAGATTTATTTTATTTATATGAGTATACTGTAACTGTCTTCAGACGTGCCAGAAGAGGGCATCAGATCCCATTACAGATGGTTGTGAGCCACCATGTGGTTGCTAGGAATTGAACTCAGGACCTCTGGAAGAGCACCGAGTGCTCTTAACCGCTGAGCCATCTCTCCAGCCCATGAATTTCTTTGCCAACATTTATATTTTTTTAGTGTGTGTGTGTGTGTGTGTGTGTGTGTGTGTGTGTGTGTGTGTGTGTGTGTGTGTGTGACATGCATGTGGGTACTCATGAAGGCCAGAAGAAGGGAGGGAAATCCCATGGAATTGGACTTTCAAGTGGTTTGTGGAGCTGCCTGGACATGGGTACTGGAACTGAACTAGGGTCCTTGGGAAAGAGCTGCAAGTGCTCTTAATCACTAAAGTCATATCTTGACTTCAGATGAACTTTTAATTCCCATCCACTGTATTAGGAGGAAACCATTGGTGGTCTTAGAAATGTAATATTAACCATCAAGCTACTGATCACACCACTTCCCATGAGGTCTAAACATGGAAGCACAGTGGTGAACTCCTGCTGCCAGCTGTCAAAATCTTGTCAGAATCCTGACCTGGGCAGCTCAGGGTAAACATGGAGTTACCTTCTGACACTTCAGTTTCAGTTTTCCCTTTGGGGCAGTGTTGAAAGAACCTGGAAGGTGGAGGTTTCTTCCTAGTATCCAGCTTGTGTAATGGTTTATTAAATGATCCAGTTTGTGTAATGGTTTATTAAATGATCCACTTTGTGGCCTCAGCGAACAGGGTGGGGCAGCTCTTTTTTATTCTTGTTCTGTTTTGTTTATGTGAGACAGGTTCTCACTATGTGGCCTGCTTCTTACTTATATGTAGAATGGCCGCAAACTCAAGACAATCCCCCTGTCTCATTCTCCCAAATGCTAGAATTACAAGCAGATGACATCACATCTGGCTTCCATATGTAGCAGTTGTCAATTTTACAGAGCTATAATAGGTTATTACTTCAACAAGTATTGCACCAAGGAAATGAAAAAGACGTCAATAAAGTCATCTGTGGTACAGTATGACTGGAATTGCAGAACTTTGGAGGACTTAAACAGGAGAATTATTCACCTGAGACCAGCCTGAGTGATAAAAAAAAACATTTCAAGGCTATCCTGGGCAACATAGTGTGATTTTTTTTATCTTAAAAAAAAAAGAGTCTGCACTGAGCTAGAAATTGCAAATGTCATCTGAACATTTTAAATGACCCAATTAATTTATCTTAATCATAGGCACAAATGTATTACTGTAAATTAAGGAGTGATGAAAAAATTTTTTTTCAAAGTGACTACAGAAAGAGCTAAGGAGGACTGTGTGAAAGTTGTGAAGCTTTGTGATTAGAGATGATGACATTTAAAGCAGCCGGATTCACACAAGACATGCAATGGCTCAGTCCACATGGTCAATAAAGAAGGTAAAAAACATCCCATTAAGCCATCACCATGACCTATTGAGGGAATATCTCTGGGCAATAAGAACAGGAAATAATTGAGAAAGAAGATGGTTCTAAATATGAGAGATGACACTGGTGGCCTGCTGCAGAATACAGGTTCTCATGATGTTTACCTTATGAGACAATAACAACACATGGGAGAGAAAGAAATGAACAAATATTCATGGAGGCAAAGTTTGGAGCAGAGACTGAAGGAATGGCCATTCAGAGCCTGCCCCACATGTGGTTCATACATATACAGCCCCCAAACCAGATAAGATTGAAGAAGCTAAGAAGTGCATGCTGAAAGGGACCGGATATAGATCTCTCCTGAGAGACACAGCCAGAGCATGTCAAATATAGAGGGTGAATGCTAGCAACAAACCACTGAACTGAGAATAGGGACCCCATTGAAGGAATCAGAGAAAAGAACTGGAAAAGAGCTTGAATGGGCTCGAGGACCCCATATGTACAACAATGCCAAGCAACCAGAGCTTCCAGGGACTAAGCCACTACCTAAAAGACTATACATGGACTGACCCTGGACTCTGACCTCATAGGTAGTAATGAATATCCTAGTAAGAGCACCAGTGGAAGGGGAAGCCCTTGGTCCTGCAAGCTTGGACCCCTAGTGCAGTGGATTGTTGCAGAGGGGGAGGTGGCAGTAAGGGGAGTAGATGGGGAGAGGAACACCCTTATAAAAGGGGAGGGGGCTTATGGACAGGAAAACAGGAAAGGGAATAACATTTGAAATGTAAATTAAAAAAAAAGAACAAACCAGCAAGAAGTTGGACTTCCATACAAGATATAAAAGGCGAAAGCCTGCTTTTACTAGACGGGTTTAAAACCATTTTTCGTAAAGGTATATCTTAGCTAACAAATGATGGGTTTCAGCATCTTCCTACTACATTCTGAAACACAAACTATTTGTTGCATCTTGATGGCCCAAGTCACAACAGGATTACATATCAAACAGTGCACTATTTGTGGTAGCCTTCAGACAAGAATTCTTTCCGTTTCTTCTCAAGGCATTGAATTAGGTGATGTCTTTTAAATCTGAAAATAAAAAAATACATGTAATTTTTAAAATGGCTCCTTTTTATTTTTATGTGTATTGGTGTTTTGTTCGTATGTATGTGTTAAGGTGTCATATCCTCTGGAACTCCAGTTACAGGCTACTGTGAGCTGCTGTGCAGGTGCTATGAACTGAACCATGGTCCTCTGGAAGAGCAGCCAGTGCTCTTAACCTGTGAACCATGTCTCCCACCTACATGCCATGTTCTGCGTGATGCAAAGCAAGGGGTCACCACGGTAACTGCATCCCAGGTACGCCACTAGGTGTGTACCTGGTACACCAATATGAAGTGTGTTTGCTAAGGGTCAGTGTCAGCTCAATATTACAGTGACAAAGGAGCACTGAGTGGGCCTGGAAGGAAATGTAAAACAGAGGTGACATCAACCTAAGTGTCTATGTCCCCAGCCTTCACTATAAGGTGAGGGCCAGGGATTGAGAGACTCAAGGCAGGTGCCGCCCCACCCCTCACTCAACCACTGTAGTAACCCCACAGCTTGGAGGCGTGGCTCCAGTCCACATGTTCAATCCCCCTGTGCACCCACCTTGCCGCCTCCTTGATGGAGAACTCAACAAACTGTATCCTGACTTCCAGAGGTCCTTGCACTTCTTCCAGGATCTCGAAAAGCCTTCCGTATTCTGAAGAGAATATAAGAATGCTTGAGTCTTTCTTAGAGGTGAAATAGAAGTGGATGTGGGCAGATCAGTGTGTTCCCCGGGAATATGCTTTCTGGTCAAGGATGTTAATGGGTGGGCATGTGTTCTAAATGCCTATGCAGATACTAATGTGATTCTTATGAGCAATAACCAGGTAACATTACAGATGAAAGATGGGGTCCGCTGAGAGGTTTTAGTCCGAGTAAAAAGTGACTGTGCTAAATTATATAGAAAACCTTGCTTGTGGCAAAGGCTTTCTTCTCTCAGGAGGCGGTTTCAGGTTACTCTAATCATACCACTAGAGACGCTTCAGAGAAATCTCTCCTTGCAGCAGACAGGAACTAACCCAGAGGACTACAAGAGGACAATGTGCAGAGTAACAGACTCAGCAGCTCTCAGTCTGTCTGGGATGTCTTCATCAAAGCCCTCCCCTTAAGGCTCAGGCAGGGATCTATGCAGAAGAGGAGATGGAAAGAGTGTAACAGCCAAAAATGGTGGATAACTCCAGATAAGGTCTTCAGACACAGCAGGACTAATACACATATAAACTCCTGCATAAGATATGTACATATTCAAACCAGACAACGTCCTAGTCTGGAGAGGGATAAGGGGACACTAAGTTCCACCCTTAGCAAAGAAATATTTGCAATTAGAGCCTTCTAGAAAAAAGAGAATCAGTTTTCTCCACTTGAGTGTCAGAAAGTATATCAGTCACACTCCAGAGCAGGCCCCATGCCCAGGAGAATTTGGCCAACCTAAAATAGACCATATATTTTGTTAGTTTGGTTGTTGGTTGGTTTGGGTATGGTATGTTGTGTGTGTGTGTGTGTGTGTGTGTGTGTGTGTGTGTGCCTGTCTGTCTGTCTGTCTGTCTGTGTGTTTTGGTGTGTGTGTGAATATGAGCATGCTTGCCTTTGTTTGTGTTTTTGTTTATTATTTTTGAGAGAGATACAGAACATTTAGTTGGATGGGTAAGAAACTGGGAAGGATCTGGGAGGAGAAAGAATATGATCAAAATAAACAAATTAATAGAAAACGTAGAGATACTTCCCTCTGTATAGTAGCCATTGTCCCAGTACTTACTTCGTCCAAATCTCCGAATTTCCTTCATTAGCTGACGTTTTATATCAGCATTAAATGCTGCATGGCTTACTGTGTACCCACTGGACATGCCTTCACCTGCAGTCAGGGCTGCAACATTGGGGGCACCTGCAGGGATCTCAGTGCTAACAATTCCTCCTGTAAATGTGGCATCACCACCTTCAGGAAGTAGCCCTGCATTGATAAGATAAGTAGATTTGTCAGATGGTGCATTCTTTCTCAGAACCCATTTTGGGGAGCCTTTAGTCGTTCTGACTACCTTCCATCATCCCCTCCTGGGCCTTTTGGCCAACAATAGAACCTGGAGAGCAAAGAGAAAACGGTGAACTGTGAAATGAGTGAGCTCTCTTGCCTGGCAAGAGCATTCCGCTCTCCTTGGGGTCTAAGATGATTTCTGAGGCAGAGAGTATACCAGAGAGAAATCTCAGCCATGACAAACTGACCACAGGACACAGTGTGCCTTCTGGATCCATGAAAGTTCACACAGACGAGTTGGACAGGACAATGGAGAAGCAAACATGTGCAGATCCCTGGTGTGCATGGTTTTGTCTCACCTCGATGTACTTAAGAGAATGGAAACGTCACATGGAGTGGGCACATAGGTTATTTTTACAGGTTGGAGCAATGGCTCAGCAGTTAAGTGTACATACTGCTTTTGGTAAGTTCAATCCCAGCACCCACACTGAGCAGCTAAATTCACCTGCCTATAATCTCAACGGGAGGGAGGCAAATGCAGATCTCTGTATCAAGCCCACAATAGACTAGCTGAATTAGCAAGTTCTGGATTAAGTAAGATACTGTGGCAATAAAGAAGGCAAAGAGTGATTATGCAACATACCAAAGATTCAGAGGGCGTCCCTTTGGCCCCAGGATCACACACACACACACACACACACACACACACACACACACACACACACACACACACAAAATACACATAACTAAAATAATAAATCTTTAAAAAATATTTCTACTTCTTCATCCCAAATCCCAATCTGTGAATGATGTCACTCTTCTTTCTCTTCTATGTGAATTATTTTCCCTGAAGTTCCTATGTCACTGACTCATCTTCCACTGCGTCAGACACCAGCCGGGATGTGGTGACAGGCAGAAAAGTAGACAGACAAGATCTTCCCTTGCCCTAACAGAACTCAGTGCCTTGGGGACATCAGGGTGGTCCTGCACTCAGCTATCTGGAGTTCACAGTTGTTCTTGCGTTAATGAAATTAGCTTGGATGTATAAAGGAGAAACAGAGGGAAGCCATAGGGCCACTGGGGTGCTGGTGGGGCCTTTAAGAACGGTCCTCTGAGCAGAGCCTAGGTGAAAAAACAAAGGCAACCTGTGCAGATGCAGAGGAAGGGATTCAGGGGTACGAGTCTGAGGCCACCAGGAGAGGTAGAGGTTGTGACAAGGAAACTGTTGTGACCTAGGAGAGGGACGAGTGGTGAGATGACATGTACAAGCTCGTGTAGGCCACACACTCAACACAGAGGATGGGCTTTCAGCATGGGTGTGGCATGGGCTCCTTTTCCTGTCACTGTCTTCATCCAAGCTGCAGACATAGACATGATGGTCAGGCCTGTTGCTACCCATACCTTTCATCTCAGCACTCAGGAGGCAGACACAGGTAATCCCTGTGAGTTCAAGACCATCTTGGTCAACATAACAAGTTCTGTTGTGTCATAGTAAGACACAATGAGACCCTGTCCCAATAAAACCACAAACAAAGCTAATCTTTGGCAATGGAGAGATGGTTTAAAATTTAAAAATGCCTGTCGCTCTTCCAGAGGACCTGAGTTCAGTTCTCCGCACCCAGGTTGGTTCCCAACTGCCGGTAACTTCAATTCCAGGTGGTGTAATCTCCTCTTCTGGCCTCCACATCCACCCCCCACACAAGGACACGTACATAAATAAAATAATAGGAGAAGTAGACAGCAATGGGAAAGACACAGAACAGAGGAGATATTTGGGTGCTTTGTGGTAATCGATCAGGCCAGAGTAGACTGTAATGCCACATGCAAATGGTCTGAATCAGAAAGCATTGCATGGTTAAGCAACTGAGCAAAAGAAAAGGGAGAGAAACAATGGCAAAGATTCACCATGAGGAGCAGAAATACAAAGCAGATCATGGAAACCACAGTAAATGGCCATAAATGAAGAAGCCAGCCTGTACAACAAAGCACGCTCAGCTAGCCCACTGGTGGTGGCACGCACCGTTAATCCTAGCACTTGGGAGACAGTGGCAGGTGGCTCTCTGAATTTGAAGCCAGCCTGATCTACAGAGTGAGTTCCAGGACAACACTATCTTGACAGACAGAACAACAACAACAACAACAACAAAAACAACAACAACTACAACAGCAACAACAACAACACAAACAAATGAAAAAAATCCTCAGCAATGAAGAATGATGCCATCTCAAATTGTTGTGCTGTCCCCGACAGTTTCAGGTATGAAGGACACAAGAGACCATATGAAGTACATGAAGGAGAGGTTGGGACAGGAAAGAAGACACACAACCAGGTGCTGAGCATAGGTCAGGGGAGACAGCACTTCTGCCCTCTGTCAGAGCTTATCCCATCCACATACAGGAAGCTGCTTTAGACCTGCCATGCTTCATGTAGGGCACGACATCATTTTCATCATTCTACATATGCTGCCTTCCATTTGCAAACATACCAGGATCTGTCTAGCCACAGGGGACCAAATTACCTTCTCCCTTAACAACCACTGAGGTCTTAAGATGAGGTTCTCCCTCTCTTTTCTTCACTGGCTCCATCATCATAATGCGCCTCATTTTGGATAAAGTAAGATCTGTG
This sequence comes from Rattus rattus, assembly GCF_011064425.1. Taxonomy (NCBI): domain Eukaryota; kingdom Metazoa; phylum Chordata; class Mammalia; order Rodentia; family Muridae; genus Rattus; species Rattus rattus. The sequence goes on from NC_046172.1 coordinate 116,701,111, forward strand.
TCTTCTCCAGCACGATCCTCTTCCTTTTGAGAGCACATAGAAAACCCTTCGCCTCCTTCAGCCATCATCTATGTGTAGAAAACATTAACACCTTTATGTCATTAATGACAAAATCCAAACATGCAACATTGCAAAAGGAAAGCAAGAGCGAAGCATCTGGGCTGGAAAGATGGTTAAATGGTCAAAAGTATTGACTGCTCCTCCATAGGGCTGGGGTTCCCCTAGCATCCATCTAGTGCCTCAACTGAGGAGCTAAATCTGGCAACTAGCAGCAACAGGCATACACATAGTACACAAAATTAATGCAAGAAAAATGTCCCCCATAAAATAAAAGCGAGTTTCTAAGGTAAGACTGCAGTTTACAAGTTTCATCTAAATAACAATTGAAATGTAAATAAGAAATACCAAATTTAATAAAGATGGAGAAAAAAAAGAAAAAAAAAACTAAAAAAAAAAAGTTTCATCTGTGTGGTTCTGCACTGAGAAAAAGTCAAAAAACATAAACTAAAATGTGAAAAAGCAGAGCTATGGTGACCCCTCCAAAAAGCATGATTTGGGGCTAGAGAGATGGCTCAGTGGTTAAGAGCACTGACTGTCCTTCCAGAGGTCCTGAGTTCAAATCCCAGCAACCACATGGTGGCTCACAACTGTCTTAACTCCAAGATCTGACACCCTCACACAGACATACCTGCAGGCAAAAACCAGTACATATAAAACAAAACAAAAAAAGCTGTTGTCTCCTTGATAAATAAACTGAAAATATTTAAATGTTTCTTGTGCAAAAAAAATCAGAACTTCAGTGTGTTAAATAATCTCCAAATTCAAAGGGGGTCACAAGAAATGGAAGAATGAAAGAAAAAAAGGAGTCATAAAGTAGGTGAAAAATTTGCCAATGAGATAGATTCCTATAGAGAGGGAAGAACTAGTCACATATCTTGGAAATGCAAAGGTTAAGAAACCATTTAACAAAACAAAAACAAAAAAGGGGGCAGGGTAAAAAAAAGGAAAGAAACCATTTAACAGAAAGCATCTGGACCAGGAATTAAATACACAATTGAGGAATTATTGCACTCACACAAAATAAATCAAATAAAAACCATAGTGATCATGACATCAGCGTTCAGGGAACATTGGGACATGATGAAGAGACCAATCCTGGCTAGAGAGATGGTTCAGCTATCTAGCAAACTTCTTGCTCTTTCAGAGAACCCTTATTTGATTGCCAGCATATAGGTGGTGGTCCACAGCTATGGATAAATTCAGTGTCGGGGAATCGAACGCCCTCTCCTGACCTCTGTGTAGGCACACACCTGATGCACATCAGTACATACAGGTAAAACATCCAGATAGATAGATAGATAGATAGATAGATAGATAGATAGATAGATAGATAGATAGATAGATAGATAGATAGGTAGGTAGGTAGGTAGGGAGGTAGGTAGGTAGGTAGGTAGGTAGGTAGATAGATAGATAGATAGATAGATAGATAGATAGATAGATAGATAGATAGATAGATAGATAGATAGATGATAGATAGACGGACGGACAGACAGACAGACAGATAGATGACAGGTAGATTTTTTTTTTAAAGAGACCACTTCTATGAACTTTTGGCTTAAAAAAAAGGAACCAAGTTGGTCTAAGCACATAAACTCTATTTTGTGAAAGACGGCAGAAAATCTCCCAAATCTTGGGGAAAAGATGTGGTTATGTAAGTAGAGGAGAAATCTGGAAACCCAACTAGACAAGACCAGAAAACCACCTTCACATATCATGTCATTGAGGTTCTAATGTGGAGGGAGCAGAACAAAAGAAAAATGCTGGCAGCCACATGACAAGGCACACCCTCAATGAGAACCAGAAGACTTCTGTGAAGAAAGCCTAAAGCCAGGAGCTCAAGCACTGATAACTGTAAGGCCTTATGGGAGTTGTTTTTCTCCCCACCAGGTGGGTCTCAGGGATCGAACTCAGGTCGTCAAGCTTGGACGACCTGACATATATTTCTGGCCAATATTTCAACTTTTGAAAGTTAGTAAGCAGCTGGCGTGCCTTAAATCCCACTACTTAGGAGGCAAAAGCAGAGTGAATCCTAGGGCAGCCTGGTCTACATAGTGCGTTCAGAACACCCAAGGATATAGAGAGAGACCCTTTCGCAAAAAAAGAAAGAAACAAACAAATAAAGAAGAAAGAAATGGGGAGAGGGAAGTCAGAAAGTGACAGCTAAGTTTACTATTCTAGCACTTTTTTATCCTTAAAAGTCAAAGGAGAAATAAAGTCCTTTCATAATAAAGATGACCTAAACCTTCATCACCACTAAGCTATCACAAAAAAAGATAGTTAATAGAATGTTAAACCCAGAGATAGGATACACAGCAGCATGAAAGCTTGATGAATAAAAACAGAAGAATAGAACTATTGCTAAGTAGGAATTTGGAAAGGGGCAAATCTTTTTACCTCAGCAAACCCACAAAGCTTTAGACTGAACAGAGGAGAAATTTATACAGACCTCATAAATATGAACAGTCTTAACTCTCCAACTACAATATGCACACTGGATGAAGGGATTCAAAGTAAGATTCAACTGTTTCCTGCCTCAAGGAACTTCATGGTCAGCGATAAACAAAATCAGCAAACACGAAACTGTAAAATATTGCATTCCCATGCAAACAGAATCTATGAGCAAGCAAGGGCAGGTATACTCATACCTGAAAAAGAAGCTGACCGCAAGATAAAAATTATAAAAAGAGATAAAGGAGGTCACCGCATCTTATAAAACAGAAAAATCCATCCAAAAGATATAACAATTGAAAATACACACAGCAAATGTTAGCTCACCCAATTTTTAAAAAATACATGAGGGAAGTGACCTTGGTGACACCCACAGTCATGATGGAGGCCAATTTAACATTTAACAAATAATAATAATAATAAAATGTGTCTTCAAACTAACAACAAACCAATCTATGGGAACATCAAATTCCATTTCAAAACCATGCATTTCCTCCCCAATTTTGCAAACAAGACAGGTATGCGCACTCTCTACCCAGCAAAATGCCAAGTCTCCCGATGCTGTAGCAGAGGCAGAGAAACACAAAAGCACAAAAGCTGGAGAGGAACAAGTGCAAGATTCATTAACCACATGTGACATTTCTATATGGAGAGAGCATTTAAAATGGTGCAAAAACGATTGTAGTTACTCAGTGACAATGGCCACGTTTCTGGACCCAGGGCAAAGAGTCACAAGCCACTATATTTCTGTATAGTAAGCACAAATAATTAGTAAATAAACGTCAAAATATCAATGAAAGCATGAGCTCAAACCTTGAATACCTAGGGATATACAGGCAGATGCGCTAATGCATTACATAGAAAGTACAGACCATCATTTAGAGAAAATGGAGACTTCAGTAAATTGAATATTCTTTCTATGAAGCAGAAGTCATGTTTTCAAAGCTCATTAACATTAATGCCTTCTAGAAAGATAATAACACTTTCATGCAAAATCCCACTCTGGTAACTGATTCTGAAAGATGCCAAGTTGATAATGATACGAATGTAAAATGCTAGACTATTCTATCCAGACTTTAAGTCAAACAACCCCATTAGAAGAAACATTCCCACAGGAGTTTTAAGAGCAAAAAGCAGGGCTGGGGAGATAGCTGTCTGTCAAGGGCTTACCTTGAAACCATTAGGATTTACGTTTGAATCTCAGAACCTGCATAAAGATGCCGTGCGCAGTGCTGTTCACCTGTAAGCCCAGCAGCAATAGGGAGGCAGAGGTGTGCAGAACGGATACATGGGGCTCGTTGGCCAACCAGCCTAACTGGTCAGTTTCAGACCATTGAGAGACCATCTCAAAGGAGGTGGACAGCAGCCCTGAAGATGGCACTTGAGGTTATCCTCTGATCTCCACATGCATGTGTATACACATGCACACACTTCCACATACATATAACTCACACATTTAAAAACCAATATAAGTGAAATCACATGGTCACCCAGCAAAGATTGGCAAATACAGCATTGGGAGAGGATCTAGCCATCTAGAAACAAGTATGGAAAGAAATGTACAGCACCTAGACCAGCAAACCATTCTGGAAAGTACACTGAATAAGCCACACCAAGAACCTTTTCTGCTCAGGGCTGCTCTGTGGGCACAGCAGCATGACATTAGGAGATATTTATTGCTATACTCCGTCAGCAGAATAAAGTTCCTTTTAAGTCTTCGTAACACTGCATTCTACTTGCCCTTCCTTGAGTTCCTCTCCTCCCCACAGTTCCCTTACTAGGTGCCTAACCTCGGGGATTATTCAGGTTGTGGCACGAGAAACGGAAGTTTAAAAGTTGGAGAAGCTGTTTCTTGCTTAAGTGGGAATTAACCCAGAGGCCCACGGCTGGACAATGCGGAGAGTGAGAGACTTTAGAGAACTCAGCCCTAAATGGGATGTCTTTGCCAACCCCTCCCCTCAAGGCTCAGTAGTCTATGTAGAAGAGGAGGCAGAACAATTGTAAGAGCCAGGAAACAGTTTCTTCCAGAAACAAAAGGACCGATACACATATGACTTCACAGAGACTATAGCAGCACCCACAAGACCTGCACATATTCAAACCAGACGCGGTCTTTTATTTATTTGTTTATTATTTATTTATTTACTGATTGATTGATTGATTGATTGATACAAATCTCACTGCTAGGTAGCCCAAACATAGACTTTCAGCTTGCAAGTAGATAGGATTATAGTCTTGTGCCACCAGGCAATCTTAACTAAAGATTTGTTTGAAGAATAAATGTACTGGCCACAAAGATTAATTGAAGTTTAATTTCCATTCAACTAAAAGACATTATTTCCAAGTGTTATTACTGGGACATTCTTGCAACCCTAGCATTGGGGAGGCTATGGCAGAAGGATGCAGTTTGAGGCTGGTTTGATCTACACAGCCAAAACCCAATGGAAATTTAAAAAAAAAGAAGTTTAAAAATAGAAAGGAAACAAAGAGGAAAATTTAAAATTCTCAACTTACATGTGTACATATATGTGTAAAAAATAAGTGGAGTTGTCCAGGTATGGTAGTACATACTCATAATGCCAGCACTTGGGACGCTGAGGCAGGAGTGGCGTTCATAGTTAGCTATAGTTGGAAAGCAAATTTGAGGCCAGCCTGGGGTCTGAGACCCTGTGTCCAAATGACAACAACAATAGCAGCAGCAGCAGCAGCAGCAGTCGCTGTAGCAGCAGCAACAGCGACAACAAGAACTGAGCAGAATTCCGGATATATGCAGAACTGCAAATTTGTGCAGGAAGTCAGAAACACTATGGTTCTCAATGTTGCTAGTCATTAAAGAAATGCAGGTTTTGGAAGAGCTTGAAGGGCTCGAGACCCCATATGTACAGCAATGCCAACCAACCAGAACTTCCAGGGACTAAGCCACTACCCAAAGACTATACATGGACTGACCCTGGACTCTGACCTCGTGGGTTGCAATGAATATCCTAGTAAGAGCACCAGTGGAAGGGAAGCCCTGGGTCCTGCTAAAGACTGAACCCCTAGTGAACTAGACTGTTGGGAGAGGGCAGCAATGGGGGGGAGGTTGGGAGGGAACACCCATAAGGAAGGGGAGGGGGGGATGTTTGCCCGGAAACCGGAAAGGAATAACATTAAATGTATATAAGAAATACTCAAGTTAATAATAATAAAAAAAAAAAAAAAAAGAAATGCAGGTTCAGACACAATGAGTGATCTATGCCCTGCTCACTTGAGTGGCAAAAATTCACATTGGGGGAAGTAGGTGGTTCAGTTGGAAGTTCTCCAAATTACTGGATTCAGGTGCCCAAGACAAAAGGAGCCAGGCAGAATGTCCCACCCTATGGCTCAAGCCAATCATCCTGGTGTCTCTACTTACCACCAATGTTCAGGAAAAGTATTCTCCTAAACCATCCCCCTAGGGCATAAACGAAGCTCTGCAGCTGACTATCCCACATGACTGAGGTCAAGAATCCAAGCAAAGCCACCCCTTATGGGTAATTGAGGCATCTCCCAACATCAAAAAGTCAGGAAAAATCACCACCCCTGGGTGGCTGAAGTCAGGTTCCAGCCTGACTGTTTCAAAGAAATTTGCTACCCCTGGGTAGAGTTAAGGTCCAACATAGCTGACTCCAACGACCCAGGAAAAAGTGCCCAAGAAGGCTCAGTTCCAAAACACAAGGAAATTGGTCATCCCTCTGTAGCTGGGACCAGGCCCTAGCCTGGCTGAGTTTGAGAATACAAGGAAAATTCCCACCCGAGTTAATGAGAACCTTCCCAACATGGCTGACTCAGAGAAACAAACAAAACCATCCCCTCTCAATAAATGAGGCCAGCTCTTCAGGATTTTCCTCATGCGAGGCTGAGAAGACACAGTCAAATTCGAAACCAAATTCCAAGCAGAGACTTACACTTGATGGAACCCTTTCCAGCTTCAAAAGTAGCAGAAGAGTCACAGAGACAAAGGTCAAGAATCCTGCTAAAGAGAGGTTGAACAGAACCCGTTGAGCCTCACCCGCTCTCCTCCCAACATCACAGAATTCTATCCTCTTCGGGATTCTTTGTGCATGCGCAGAGAAGTTGCGTGCCCTGAGCAGATTAGTTACTGGCTGGGCAGAAGGTCCCAGAAAACCGAGGTAGAACCCTACCGAAGGAAAGCCTGCTCTAGTCCAGAGAACAGTTGGGGACTTGCAGGAAATCCATTCTGTACCTCTGAACAAACGGCTACCCATCAGAGGTATCCTAAAGAGCCATCATAAATATCCTATGGAATAGGACTCCATGATAAACTGAGAATGCTCAACTCGGAGTTGCCTTCCACGCTAAATAAGAGCATTCACCTAGGGAACAGCATATGCATCTCAGCGCTGCACTCTTGATGTCATGGAAGCCTAGTGATTGTGCAGTTGTGTGCGGGGTAGTTACTTGGGAACATTGTAGAAAGCCTTTCTCTGCGTCTGAGCCACTGGGAAATGCTTCCCCAGTGTCTGGAACTAAATGAAATAAAAGGGCACTAGTCTTGGCAGAAGGACTCTGATTTATTAGTGGCTGAGAGGACTAGAAAAGAAGTAAATGGCCAGCTATTGCTGCAGGGCCTGTACCCTGCCACAGATAACTCACAGATGATCTGTGGGGGACCAACCAGAATCTGCTATACACACACGCCTGGATATCAGAAAAACTGGCTGCCACCAGCCCAGAAAAACAGGAAGCTGGGCTTTATACTGTCCAGGAGTCCTCTGTAGGCAGACATCAATGACAATTGCCACAAGAAAGACCTTTAAAGGAATCAGAATATTCATGGAGCAGGACAGAAGAGTGATTTTGGAGGTGGTGAGCAAAATCAGTTGTCGTCCTATGTGGTCTTCGATAGATATGTGGGATATAGTTGGTTTTTAGCATTGTTCAAGTCTTGCCAGTTTCTTCTCTCTTTTTTTTTCTTTCTTTTACTGGATATTTTTTAATTTACATTTCAAATGTTATTCCCTTTCCCGATTTCCCAGACATAAGCTCCCAATCCCATCCCTCTCCCCCTTCTTCTATAAGGGTGTTCCCCTCACCATCCAACCCCATCCCCGGCCCCCCCCACTCTCCTACACTGCGAGGGGAGGGGGGTCCAGCCTTGGCAGGACCAAGGGCTTCTCCTGTTGGTGCCCAACAAGGCCATCCTCTGCTACATATGCAGTTGGAGCCTAGGGTCAGTCCATGTATAGTCTTCAGATAGTGGTTTAGTCCCTGGGAGCTCTGGTTGGTTGGTATTGTTCTTATGGGGTCACAAGCCCCTTCACCTGCCAGAAACTTTGTAATCATTAATAACTATGTTATCCTCATCTCCCCACTAAAACCTAAGGGTAACCTATGCAGTTGAGTTACTGCTTTGTGAATGTGTGCTTTCATCCTGGAGGATGCATATTTGAAGCAGTGGAACTCAAATAGAGATGACCTCCCTTATGGTTTTGTTTCTCAGAGAAAGTCTTAAATCCTCCCTTGTTAGTGACCAGAGATACTATTCCTGATTGACAGCACTTCCCTTCTGTTGTTTGAATCCATCCTTTTCCTTTCTTGTGTAGCCCTGGAAACCCAGAGTATTGTGCAAACTAGATAGTACTCTACAAAGCTACATCCACAACTCCTTCCTAGTATTTTCAATGTTATTAGATTACCTTTTGTCTTTTCATGCTTCTGATAAGAAACCAAATTTTAACTTACAGTTGGGTCTCTTGTATGTAACAAGATACTCTGGCTGCCTTCAGAATCTTCATTGTCTCTTAATGGCTTGATTATGTCAGTGGATCTCTGTTTATCTGCTTTGCACTTCCTTGAGTTGGATGCCTATTCAGATACATATTTATTATAAAGTTTAAGAGTTTGAGACCACTGAGTAAATAGATTCTTTATATAGCTGTCACAGTGCTTTCTCACCTCTTGCTCCACGGATCCTATTATGTATACCTTGGTGGTTTGAATGAGAATGGCCTCATAGACTGATATAGTTGAATATTTGGTCTCCAATGGGTGAAACTGTTCGGAAAGGATTAGGAGGTATGTCCCTGTGGGTGGGATTTTAGGTTTCAAAGGCTTATACCATTCTCAGTTAGCTCTCCCTCTGCCTCCTAACGCAGATAAGAGCTGTAAGCTCTCTGGCTGCCTGCCACCATGTTCCACCATGATGGCCATGGACTCATCCTCAGACTGTAAACACCTATAAACATTTTCTTCTATAAAGTTGCCTTGTTCATGGGGTTTTGTCACAGCAATAGAAAAAGTAACTAAAGGGGTTGGGGATTTAGCTCAGTGATAGGCGCTTGCCTAGTAAGGGCAAGGCCTGGGTTGATCCCCAGCTCGAAAAAAAAAAAAAAAAAAAAAGAAAAAAGAAAAGTAACTAAGACATATACATTGTCCTGCTTGGTGGCCCATAGGCTAAGGTGAGTCTCTCAAGCTCTACTTCTTGGTTTTGGTTATGTTTTGGTGCTAAGGCTCAGAATCCAGGTCTCTTGATAGCTATATCCTCTGCTCTTTTTACTTCCATATTGCCAGTTTCTTTTGGCTCCTCAGATTGGATAAGTTTAATCAACCTATCTTCAAGTTCACAAGTTCCTGTCTGCTAAAATCTGCTATTGAACTCGTTTAGGGGTTTTCCATGTCAGTTTCTATATTTTCAGGTTCATACTCTATTCGTTTCCTCTCATTATGTTTACATATTTCCATTATCTCTGTTTACACCTTACCTTCCTGCTTTTATTGGACTGTTTTTCTTCAGCTCTTTTGATATCTAAGACATCTGATGTAATAAATCCAGTCACTATGTATGCCATCTTCAAAACCATGGCTGTAATTTTGAAAGGGCTTGGTCAAGTGTAGGTTGAGACAGCATAGAGCTCTCCTACTGTTTTCACGGCTTTTCACATTATTCCACTTTCACTTTGGTTATTATAAACCAGGGACAATTCTCCAACCAAACACCTCACACTAGCAAATCAAAACTCCAGTACCAAAAATAGGTTGCTGTTGTGTGACAAGACTTTTCCTGGGGGGATGTTACACACACATCTATTCACTCCAGATGGGTATTCCATGACAGACCAAAGTACAGATACCACTGAAGTTCAACCTGGTGGACCATGAGTTTTATTGTGGTTATTTATGGAAATATGAGTGAGAGGTTACTAACAGGAGCAGAACTAACTCAACAACAGCTGCATCACCAAAGCCCACCCCAGCATGACTGACAGCTCACAAAGCTGGGAACCTGGAGCTCACTGCACAGCCTACAGGCAGCTCAACAGGTTGGGCAGAGTCCTTTCCAAATTGCCTCAGTCTTCCAGGCATCTGGTCTGGTCTCAGGGTTTTCTTTGCAGCTTGTCTTGTGTGAGAGTGACTCTCAAACGTCTTGTTTACTCTTGAAGGAGGAGCCTAGTGAATCTGGCCAGTTTGGGGGATTTCCTGAAGCTATTTTGAATCGTTTAACTTCTGTTAAAGCGCTTCCCTTCATGCTGGAATTTCTCAATCTGGAAGGAAAATTCGAAACAACAGCTACCTCTTTTTGAGTTGTTGCTCAATGGGATGACATAGACTTCCAAGTAGTATAGACTATGGTCTTTAATGCTGTCCTCCAGAACTAAGATCCTATTGCTAAAGTCACAGAACATGGAACAATCAAGCTGGTACTCAAATGGAAGCTTTATCCCTGTTGGCTAGTGTTCACGGTGCTAGAGGATGCTATGCATGTTGCTACAGGAGAGAAGCCATCATCAATCACACTTAGGTGTGAACCATGCAAACTACAAGAACTGTTTTGACAAGATATGCCTACTGGTGCAATAAGGGCATGTATGTATCCATCACTTTCTGATCAGATCCAAGGCTATTTCATGAGAAAGGACCCATACCTGGCATTGTCCAAGTAGTCAAGAACCTGTGGCTAGATACATCAGAGGCTCTAGGAAAGAATCAATTACTATTATTCTGCTAGATGGACACAGTATAGAAAGGACTCCTAATGACATTGCTAATATGTAATATAGATTGTATGTCTCTCATCAGAGAAGTTTACTGCAGTAGATAGCACTTCACAGAATGATACTGGAGTGGTTAACATGCAAAGAATAAGAGACTGGAATGCTTAGTCCTAATACACCTGCCCAAAATGTTCAGGGATCTTTGATGAAAGGGGATTCTGGTAGATACTGTGAGAGCTAGATGTAGCTCATCATACTGAAGAAACAGTTCTCAGACATAACAGGGCAGACACATATACGAGCTAATAGCAACCGTGACAGCATCTAGAAGACCTGTACAAGCTCTAAACAGACAAAAATTCCAGCACAGAGTGGCAAAGGTAGACATGGAATTCCACTAGTGAGGAGCTGCTAGCATTTGCTCATTGCTGGCAGAGGAAGAGGCAGTTTTCTTTACTGATGTGACTCCTGATAGGCTGACCACATACCACGGCAGGCCCCACCCCCATGACCAGCTGGGCAACACATACTGGGCTTGATGGGTAAAGAAGAAAAAAATGAAACTTCAAAATTGTTTGGCAACAGATGGTGCATGGCCGAGAGGGAATAATGGGAGGTCATGGCAGGGGTGAATATGTTCAAAATACATGTATGAAATTCTCAACGGACAAAGGCAGAGAAAAACCCTTAGGCTATATTCCAGATTCCCAACAAACTTGATTTTGGGGTTTTTCTCTCCCCAATTACTTGTATTTGGGAGGGTCTGGCCTCCCCACACCCTTCTAATAACACCAGTCAATCCTGTGAGTTATGTTTCTACGTTCAACTTCTTTGTCAACAATTTTTAAAAAAAAAACATTTATTTGCCTGCTTATGTATGTGCACACATGTGATTTACTGCAGTGTGTGTCAGAAGTCAGAGGACAACTTTTGGGAGTTGGTCCTCTCTTTCCACCACGTGCTTCCTAGGAATCAGACTTGGGTGGCAACGGCCTGTCCTTGCTAAACCATCTTATGGGTCCTCTTGTTAGCAGGTTCATTGGTTTGGTGGTGTGCAGTTTGCTTGTTCGTTTTCTGAAAGGACATACACAAGAGACACACACCTCGAAATGTAGCTTTGAAAAATAATAAAATGGTTTTATTTCATATATGCAAAGTGAAAATCTCTTTGATCACTTACACTTTTACAAATAAAAACAACAATACTGCTCCATATAAACTTCTGTATAAACAGCGAAGAAAATATACATATTATTTTTTCCTTTTAGTGCTTCCAAAGCACAAACATGTACAAGTCCACCTGAAGGCTTTCTGTTGTCACATGCAGGAACAGATGTCAGAGGTTAGTGCAGCCTCAGACAGAGTGGAAGAGCACTCGAGGTAGACGGTTTGCTGACTCCCCTGCCCTTTCCCAGAGAGAAGTAAGTTACCGAAATAGCAGCTTTTCACTCTTTCATTCCAACTATCCTGAATATTGCATGGTTTAAAAGGCACAGCTAGGGATTGTTGAAAAGTTCATTGAGCACATGATCACCACGTGGACTCTCTATGCTTACGAGTTCTATAGGACACAGTGAGGACAGTAGGTAGTGCTCACCTCGCAGGTGGCCAGCCCCTACTCACTCTGAAAGCGCCTGGGATGGCAAAGCCCAAATGAGTGAACTCTACTAGCTGTAGTAGGGAGCAGCAGTGCTCTGTGGCCTAGCATCACTTTTCCTAATTGGAAAAATGAACAACAAAATGAAAAAAATATTTCCAACCATAACTCTTAAGGCAAAAGCCCAGATCTTCCTTCCAGATAATTGCTAAAAGCTCTAGTCAAGAGCTTTCTCATAGCCTGACTTATGTCGCTCTGTCACTCAAACATTGAAGAGGGCTTCGGTTACACCCCATTGCATCTGAAAACACAAAAAAGCTGTTCTTTTTCCTCACTTGGCTTGCCATTAACATGATGATCTGCTGTTGATGTGATTCACATTGTTAAGAAGGTGGTGGGAATCTATTTTTTCTAGTACCTTCTCAAGGTACTGAATTAAGACTCTTCTTTTAAACCTGAAGATAAAAAGACATATTGTAACCATAAGTGCCACAGACAACTGAACAGTGTGTGGGGTGTTATGCAGCCTATAGGTCAAAGGGAGTATAAATCATCCTCATGGCAAGAGTAGGGCTTAGCCACTGGGCCTGCCAATCCAAGGAGCACACATACATTAGCCAGGACCCATGAGTCAGGACTCTGGTAGCATCCATCTGAACACTGCAGGAAGCAGCCTTACCTATGAGTAGAACAAATGCTTTCACAGGTCAAAATAGAATGTATCCCCCTCTTTGTCCTTCATTGGATCCTACTATTAAATTAAAATAAAGAAAAATAGAACCCAAAGCAATTAGAAAACCTTTAGAAGTTTTGTTTATGCCCACCTTGCAGCTTCCTTGATGGTAAATTCAACAAACTGTTTCTTCATCTCCAGAGGTCCCTGCACTTCTTCAAGCAAAATGAAAATCCTTTCATACTCTGGTGATATTACAAAAATCCAGTGTTATAAAAATATGCATGAAAAATAACAACCATCATGCATCCTCAGAAATCGTTCTTTATGGGGAGGAAGTCCTAAGTATGCCTGGTAGGTTAAACATGAAAAGTCAAAATGTCTGCAAATACTTATGAAGGAAATCCTTATAAACAGTATTCAAATGAGGTAAGTTGAACACTGGTTGCCCCAGACTGCCCTAATCTCTGAAGCCTGTGAACATATTATCACATATGCATTATACGCTGATAGAATTAGGCTCTGCATACTGAGTTTTCCAGGATTACACACAGGGTTTCAATGTGACCACAAGTATCCCTTTAAGATGCAGTATGGGCCGTTGTTTTCTGGAAGTTTTCTTTGAGTATGGCTCCTGGTAGGTTGACTGTGCTCCACTGGATGGCCTGACACCCAGGAGTACATGGTGGATTCAACTAGTTACTAAAAGAAAAGGACAGGAAGTCGGGGAGGGGGGGAGAAGTGCGGTGGATCTAAGAGGGAGTTTGGGGAGAGCTGGGGATGAACAGGATGGAAATACATTGTAGAGATCTCTTTAAGAATTAATGAAAATGAATATTTAAAGATCAGGAAGAAAAGTCAGTAACAGAAGTGGGCAGCAAAGGGGACAGAGCAGGGTCGTGCTGCTGACAGGACGCAGGGCAGGACCATAGGCACAGCGAAATGCAGCCTTCAGAAGCCAGAGAAGGCCAGGATGTGGATCCTGCCTTTATTCCTATAAGGATCACTGGCTTGTTAGCTTGCCTTCGCTTTAGTCCAGTGAAAATGTATCCCACATTGTGAATTCCAGAGCTGTACAGTGATCAGTTGGTGCTGTCTGAAGCTATGGATGGTCTGATTCACTTGTTACAGCAGCAAAATGAGGTTGCTGTAAGTGAAGGCTAGAAGAATCACTTTGAAGTTACGTGAAAGCCCCAAATTAACCAAGAAAAGCATGTTAAGACTCTATTCTGGGCCTGAGGATATAGCTCAGTTGATAGAGGGCCTGCCTAACAAGCGTGAGGCCCTGGGTCCAATCCTTAGCTCATGCTAATCAGCTGTGGTAGCACATACCTGTAATCCTAGCACTATGGTGGAGGCAGGAAGATCAATTATTATCACCAGTCTGAACCACATCGTGAGTTCAAGGCCAACCCAAGCTGTATGAGAGACTGTTTCAAAATCAACTACAAAAATCTCTGAATCATACAACAAGCAGGACCGTTCATTGCATTATTTACGGATATTTCATCGCTACTTACTTCGTCCAAACTTCCGAACTTCCTTCATTAATTGATGCTTTATGTCAGCATTGATGCCTTGGGCCATCGCAGGAGTGATTTGCATTGAATTTGGCACCGTTTCCAAAGCTGATGCCATTGTGATTTTTTGGTCATCTACAGAAAGATTGCAGGTTTTGGCTCCTCCTAGAAGGATATTATTACCAGGTTTGTGAATGAATCCATCTTTCCTGAGACCAGTAAAGTCATCAGATAGAGAATCCAACTGGTTGGGTATAAGGCCTTCTCCTGACACATTCATAAACTCTGCCGGAGCAGATTTTAATAAGAAGCCGTCAGCTGGGCTTTGCCCATTTTCCATCTTCTCTTCATGGGTATCATGAATGACAGCAGTGTCTGGAAAACAAGTTAAGAAGTTGAGCTGTCAAGTGAATACATCATGTCGGTCCCACTAGTATATCTCCATGCTCCCCAGTTTCAAGGAAATGACTGATTTCATCGAAGAACCCAATAGAGTGGACTGAGGTTTGAGACTATTCAAATCGAGCACAGGAATGTAACACGGCCTTCTTCCTTCGCCCCACTATGAATGCAGAAACCAATATACTAATAAGCACCCATAGGTCCCTGGTGCTCACGGCTTAATGTCAACCTGCATGCTTCAAAGTCATATGTAAACAGCTACCCACTAGTGAGTCTAAATCCACCCAACCTCTGAATGCCACCTTCTGACTCCGGTATACACCAAATAACCTGAGCAAATTCAGATGCCTACTGGGACTGAATAAACACTGTGCTCCGACCTGCTAAGCAAATGCCTATCTGTAATTACTTAACTTCTGCTGCGCCAGGCTCCAGGGCAGGAGGAGCTGGGAATCAGCAGCCAGCAGAAAGCAGCAGAGCTAAGGCTGCTGTTATAGAACCTGCAGTGTCACGGGGACATCAGAGAGGAACCACATAGTCAGCAACCAACATTCCTAACTGCTCTCATTTGAGGAAAGACGTAAGCAGGGGATGAAAGCAGGAACGTCGGAGGGAGCCTCCAGGGCTGCCAGGTGGTGGCAGGACCTTTTGGGAGGATGCCAGGTTGTATCAAAGGCAGGAGATACAGGGGGGTAAGCCAGGCGCAGGGCGTGAAGGTGCGGAGGGTATCACGGAACTTGTGGTGTCAGCCATGTGAGCTATGTGGGCCAGGGTTAGTACTCAGGCTGTACTGTGAGTGCTGAGGAAGGTGGAGGACATATTCTCTGTATGGATACAGCATGCTTTATTTATCTGCTGACACCTTCACTCTGGCTTCAAGTTGAGAGAGAAGATAGGTAAGAATTAAACAAGAATGGGAAGCAGGGGGACCATCTAAGAATCATGGCTTGGCGAAAAGTCACGCAAGCATAAAGTGAAGGAATAAAAGACAAACAGTAAAATACAGGGATCAAACTGAGGGTCAGAGTACCCCATCTTGTTAGTGGAAGAAAGACAATTTTAAAATTCATGGTAGTTTTGGAGTTTGTCACCTGAACCATTGGATAAATAATTACGTGTCCACAAGCCAGCAAATGACTGGCTTTGAGAATAAATGATACCCAATTCTTCCCGACTCTGATTCAGTGACCTTAAGGCGATTACTTGACGCTAGAACATAGCATTGGTTACACTAAGGGTCTTCGACTTTACCAAGCTTTAAAGGTGCTATATGGCTCTTCCAGTGGAGTGAGGGATAATCTCATTAACTGCCACACAGAAGGATGCCAGGAGAGCTGTTCTAGAGAGAGGCAAAGCTAGGCATTTAGTTGTAACACATAAAACATGGCTATCTACTAGGCTCCAAGATGGAGACACTATGTCCATGGTTAAATAGAGGGTTGAGACCAGAGGAATAAATTGTATTCTAGAGATAGAAATGTTGAGACCTGTTCATATAGAAACCAAATTTAAAGCCCCAAGGCCACATAGGAGACGACAGCAAGGTGAGGTCCCAGGATTAAACTGTGAGAGGGAACAAACAGTAAAAGATAGAGTCACTCCTGGTCAGAAGAGAAATCGGTTTCCATACAGGAGGGCATGAATAATGCAGCCAAACACTATTGAGAAGGAATGGCAGTGCATAGAAAACACTGGTGACCTTGAGGGTTGTTCCAGTGGGGTCAAGGAGGCAGACCCCAGATTATACCAGTTCAGTCATGAATAGCTGACAACAACTGCTGATCCAAACTCTTAATACTGAGCACCCTTGCTCTACCCACTTAAAAACCTGGCTCATCTCCTCAACCTTTGAAGTTGATCCAAATGGTTACAAGCAGACTTGCTCAGAGCTCCTCATTTCTGTACTAGTCACCATGAGGATACTTACTAAGCATGTATTACTCACTAATTATGTGACTAATATTACATTAATTTCTATGCAATTATAGAACTTTTTCTCCACTCATATGGCCAAGATCATTGAATCAGGGTCTCTGTTCCCCATAAGATCTATTGTGCTAGTACCACAGAAGCTTTAATAATGGTTTGCTTATTAACAAAAAATAAATATAGAAGTACAAAGGAAAATGACATTTTTAACATGTTAGTCCTCTAGGAGCCATAAGGAAATGACAACCACTGTGCTATACCTGGATGTACAAAGGTGTGTTTTATGAGGTTTGGACAAGATGGGAACCACGAGGTGGAGAGTGGTCCCTTTCCGCCCACATGGTTAGGTACAGTAGGTGGTATTTGTGGTTTCTTCAACAGCGGGGACATACTCCGCCTTCGCTTAGATGACATAGGACTGTTGGGTTCTCCAGGACGTTTCACTTTGTTTTGTGGCCCTACTACAAACTCATCTGCTTCATCGATCATCATTCCCTAAAAATAAATAAATAAATAAATAAATAAATAAATAAATAAATAAATAAATAAATGGACAAATTTCATTTAAAACAGAAGTTCAACTTCCATAAGGCAAACAAAATATTCATTCAAGCACTTTTGATACACACACTTCGTTAGCCACGCACTGCGCCATTTAGATTAACCTTAAGTACAATCCCTGTAAGAACGCTGTTATCAGAAAATGCAACCCAATTTTAATCCTTTCTAAGTGGAACAAGGAGACAACTAACATGCAGGTTTTTGTCCAAGGTTAATAGCCTCAAAAATGACCGAAATGAGAGAAACCATAGTCATCCTGTACATTTAAAAGAAAGGTATGTGTGTACACACATGCATGATTGTGCACACAGCGTGTGTAGGTGCCCAGAGAAACGAAAGACGGCATCAGATGCCCCTGGAACTGAGGTAGTGAGGTAGTGAGGTAGCGAGGTAGTGAGGTACTGAGCCACCTAATATGGGTGTCAGGAATCAAGCTTAGGTCTTCTGCAAGTGCTCTTAACTGCTGAGCCATCTTTCTGGCACCGCGGCCAAGCTTTTTAGTAGTATAAAAACCATCTGGTTCTAACCCTTTTTAAGACTTTAAGAAACACTGATGGTTCCTGTACAGAGCAGTGCAGGTGGGTGGTGAATAGTAGGCAGATGTGAGAACAGAATTCCCTCAGACGCAACCTCAAATACAGATTCAAATATGCCTGTCTGCCTTGGCACTCATCAGAAAGTGAGGGGCCGTTTCCTCTTGAGAACAGGTGAAAATGGGAATGAGCGATACCTTATCTTAGGTAAAAGGTATCACAGACAGCCCAATAACGTGCCTTAGAACTTGGAAAAAATCATGGCAAAACTATCTTTCTAAAGGATGTTCTCCCCCCATTAGCCATGCAAAACAAGGCAAAGCATTTTTACCAAGCGTTTAGTACATGCTCAGTAATATTCTGAACAGTATAGGTGTATAACTCAATATCCCACAAAGCTCTGTCAGTCTGGTGCGATTATTACCCCAGTGTTACAGGAAAAAAATCAAGGCACAACAAAAAGATGAAAAACTTCAGTTAATTAAAGATTGGCATAAGTTGGAATACTTTTTAGTTCAGTTTTATGAGAAAGAGAGATAGAGAATATATCCATGGTTTCTATTCATGCTCACCTATAGAAAGAATTGTGTAATGTAATCCCACTTCTTTTCATCATTAAATGAACAAGTCAGTAATTACACACACACACACACACACACACACACACACACACACACACACACACACACACCCCTCACATTTAAAACTCTGTAATAACTCAGAGTGACACCAAATAGTACAGTCATAGCTGCTGGAACATACCTATCACTATTTCAGTAGAGCAGTATAGAGCTGATCATGGAAAAGGAGGAAAGACTTGGTATTCTCCATATCAAAAGAATGAGTGTGTGGTAGGATGAATGAATATCAAATGTGAATCCAGAAAGATGTAGGCTCCAATCCTGGCTTTATCAGCCACATCACAGTGTTCTGACAGCTAATTTAGGCCTAGATTTCTTATTATAGAGTAAATGCGAGCTTTCAAAACAGCTCTGGCTGCAAACATAATCATTTAAAACACCAAGTCCTAAATGCATTATTCTACAAATGACAACTATTATTTTATTCAACCAATACAGCTTGCATTAGGAGACTCCACTTTCAATCCACACAGAAGTTTTGGTGTCATATTTAGTTCTGATTTGTATACATCTGGCTAAAACCAAAAAAGTTATAGCAAAAAAAATATCACAGACACAGAAATAGGTACACTACCTTCTTATCTTGCTTAAATGGATTGCCAAAAGTATGCAGTCGTTTCGGTTGATCTGGATCGATCTCTCGAAGCGGAGAAGCCAGCATCTTTAGATATTCCTGATAGTTACCCATTTGTGCAACTGGGACACTATGAAGTGAATCTGTAAAATCACCAGCAGAGAAACTGATAATTACAGCTGAAGTATATGGGCCTTTTGAAAGGATATTATCATAGCTGTCTCAGCAGCGTATAGCTTGGCATTATAGTCTGAAATCATAAATCTAGTATTCCAACATCTCACATCATCGTTGTTTATATCGATCAGTGGTCTGCAGTTACGATAGTGCCTGCAGACTCACTTCACAAGGACCAAAGCAACTTCTTTACTTCCCAGACCACTTAAGAATGGTCTGGCTTCGTGCATACCACCACTTGAGTTCAAAACTCTGTGTACTTTCTCTCTTTTGAAGCACCTAGACTCCATGGTATTCTGGGATTCTTGGTTCTCTAAAAAAAAAAATTTCTTTTCATTTCATGTATATGTTTGCCTGCATGCATGTATGTACACTACATACATGCCTAGTGCCTGAAAAATCCAGAAGAAGGTTCCAGGTCCCCTGGGGTTGAAGTCATGGACAGTGCAACTGTCTATGTATGGCCCCTGTTGTAGGTACTGGGAACCGAACCTGGGTCTCTTCTCAGAGTAGCCAATGCTCTTAACTGCTGTGCCACCTCTACAGCCCCTCTCTCTATTTTCTGGAAGATTCTCACTTTGTAGCAGAGGCTGGCCTCAAATCTGTAGACTTCTCCAGCCTCAGGCTCTTGCGTGCTGAGCAACCACGCCCATGTCCAACTCTCTCTCTCTCTCTCCCTCTCTCTCTCTCTCCTCTCTCTCCCTCTCCACACACACACACACACACACGCACACACACACACACACACACACTTATAATGCCAGAGAATTGGCTAGGGGTTTGTTCATCTCCGTGGATCAGTTACCCCATTCAAAAAAAACATTTTAGCTGTCCTCAGACACACCAGAAAACAGCATCAGATTTCATTACAGATGTTGTGAGCCACCATGTGGTTGCTGGGAATTGAACTCAGGACCTCTGGAAGAACAGCAGTCAGGGCTCTTAACCACTGAGCCATCTCTCCAGCCCCTGACTCCCATTCAAAATTAACAAAATAGAATAAATAAAAATTGTAAACAGTCACAATATTCCTGTACATTACTAGAGTTCATTACTCTCATGGAGAGCAGATTTTTACTGACTTTTTCCTAGCAGGCTGGGCACAATCAATATCTGAGTATAAAGGTTTGGAAATCTGACAGACCCAAGTTCTGGAACTTTCCAGTGGGCTAAACCTGCTCGAGCAAGCTATTAAAATGCCTGCTCTTCAAATGGGCATAAATCAATCTCTATCCCGTGAGCTTCTGAGGTTTGCTTGAATGACCACACAGAAGAATAGCCCCGGTGGTCTGGGATGCTGATTACTATGTAGTACCTGCCTTGAGGGGTAGGAAACTTGAGGGGAATGAAAACTGAGGACATGTAGAGTTTGAGTGTGAACTTTGTCCACATAAACACATCACAAAATCATTCTGCAATGAAGACTTTCATGGGAGTCATATCTGCTGTTCTCCTCATGAAAAGTGAGCCACTGTTCACTTACCTTCATCCTGTCCAACAATAAACTTCCGGGTCTGCAGCAGATTGGATCTCATTCTGGTCAATTGGTCTAAAAGTCCTCTTCGTGGAATGTCATAAGCATTTCTATATGTCTGCGGTTTCAAATCCTATTTCAAATAAAACAATCTCAGTCACTCCTAAGGCTTTTAAATAAATATATGTGATACCTAACCCTCTTAAAGTCTTACTGAAGAGTACAATGTTTAATACAACTGTGTGGAACCATTTGGTCCAGTAGAAAACTTGTTTATTGTTCTGAATGCTAACACAGCCATAAGTCATTAAAGCCACTAGGAATATCAGTTTTTCAAGTGTATTATTTAGAATTCCGAATGCCAGGATTTACGTGTACCTGCAGCTGCCTTGCACTCCTACTGCTTGTAACGTGTATCTCTTCCCCGAGCAGGCAGTGAGGCGGAATGCAGCCATCTCCCCACAAGATTGCAACTGCTGACTGCACAGTGTGGGAAACTGGCTTTGGGCCCAGTTGCAGTGCCCCTGGAGCCTGCTTCAGCCCCATGAGCCAGGCTGCCCTCAGCCAGGGACTGAGAAGAGCGGAGAGGAGGGCCCAGCTGCTCTGAGCACCTTCACTTCCTCCAGTAAAAAGCCTGGGCCAGAGGTGTCATGTGATCTGCCTCAGGCTTTCCCCAAGCTGAGCCTCTCCATCCCCATACTACTTGCTGCTACCACTCCTGTCATAGACACTAGATCTGCACAGGGCTGGAGGATCTGCCTGCGTCCTGCAGTCTCCTTTCTAGTTTCCTTTTGATAGTTGTTTACTGTCCATGCCTACCAACCAATGTATCTTATACATTTAATTTCATGCCTGTATGTGCTGGCAGAAGAATCTTGAAGTGGCTTTGTTAATATTTACTAACTCCAAGCCGTGCCTGGTGGTGCATATATTTTATCCCAGCAAAGGCAGAGGCAGAGGCAGAGGCAGATGGATCTCTGTGAGTTCAAAGCCAGCCAGCCTAGTAAACAGAGCTGATTTCAGACAGCCAGAGCTACACAAAGAAACCCTGTCTCAAAAACCCAAAATACTACTGCTATTACTACTGCTATTACTACTACTACTACCAACAACAACAACAACATTAATAAAAACGACCCCAAAATAGGCCATTGTTTCAAACTAAAGCAGCACAAACAACAAATATACAGTGGGATAAGCCTGATCTTTCTTTCTTTCTTTCTTTTTTTTTTTTTTTTTTTTTTTGTCTTTTTTTTTTCGGAGCTGGGGACCCGACCCAGGGCCTTGCGCTTGCTAGGCAAGCACTCTACCACTGAGCTAAATCCACAATCCCCAAGCCTGATCTTTCAGTATCACAATTTACCTTGTTTAAGAGTCCTACTTGGAAGCCAGCAAACTCTTTGGTATTCAGTTCTGTGAGTCTTGGTGCGCTTTCCCCTATGATTTCTTTCAACAGTTTCCTAAAACTCTTATTGTGAGCCAAGGGTAGGCCACTTCCAGAGTGATTTTTCACTTTGATACCAATTTCCTGGGGAGGTTTCTTCCCCACTGATGCTAGAATTCGTTCTGACTCTAGTTTGGTCTAAAATGGAAGTACAGAATATGTTATGAAAATATCTACCACATCATCATTTTATTCTTTAAGAAAAATACTCTTAAGAACCCCACCAAACAGTTTTCATGTGCAAATCATAGAAAAACAGTAAGTGACCTCCCTACGCTTCTCTGTTCTCCCACAGCAAACACAGGGGACCGGAAAGACAAAGGACTTCATGCAAAGTGTCTTTCGTAGTGTCAAAACCATGAGCGACTCACGGAGAAAATAGAAACCATGGGCAAGAATTTCATTCATAGGCATGAAAAAGTACATCTTGTTACTGCAAAATCTAATTGAAATCAACTCATTCAGTTTGGATCCAGACACAAAGATTTAAAAGTCTGTACTTATACATGTAAAGTATTGTTTACATTCAGATCATATATAGATTGGTATTACAGCTGAAAACATTAAAAATGATTTTTTTTAAAAAAATCAGATTATTCAGTAAGTCTTATAAAACTAAAGCTTAACTGAACAAATATTAAGCAAATGACTTTTAATGTCTACTCAGAAAGTTTATCACTAACATTGGGAAATCTCCTTAAAAGACATTTTATCAAATGATTTTGCTTGAATGAATGAAAGCAGGGTTTTTGTCATATTTTTTGTTTTAGATACATCTAAGATAAGATTCAAGGAACAATGGTGACATAGATATTAAATTAGTAATTAGAGAATAAGAAATTAGTAGCAATCTTTTCTTTTTCTAATAGATAAAATTCCATTAATGTTCAATAAGCCCCCAATAATTTTTTAATTTTTTTTTTTTTTTTTTTTTTTTTGGTTTTTTTTTTTGGAGCTGGGGACCGAACCCAGGGCCTTGCGCTTCCTAGGCAAGCGCTTTACCACTGAGCTAAATCCCCAACCCAACCACTTTAATTTTTTTAAGGATTGGCCAGAAATATTTATTTTCCCCTAACTAACTTTTGTATATATATAAAATATAATATATATATATATGTTTGAGCTCATATAAATATGAACTCAAGCAAATTCTTAAGTCATGACATGAGACAGAAGTAGATAAAGGGTCTGTTTTCTTGAATGACCTTGAAAGCTCATTCAATAAAAGAATACACTGTGTCCCAGAAGGTCCTCACACTTTAGTTTCAACTCTGTTCACTTTTCTTTCTTTGTGGCCATACCTTGACAGAGCCTTAAAGGCCCAACATAAATGTCAAATTTAAAACGTATCAATAGATAAATAACCAAGGTATTTACAACAGCAACCATCTATTAGCAGGGAGGCCTAGGAGTTAGGAGACTTGTTAGGTAGAAAGTCGGGGTTTGCCTTTGTTTTCTCTTGCACTTATGAGCATGCTAAACTAGTATGCTCTCGTGAGCTTTAGAATGTGGGTTTAAGTTTTTGCTCATTCCTAGCAAGGCGTGTCAGCATCCCAATTATGGAGCCCTCTAGGTCCTTTAGTGAGATCGGACACTTTGGTTACGACTCAGTTTTCTAAAGGCCAAATTTGCAAACATGCCCAGCTTGAAATGCTGTAGTTGCTGCAAATGCCACTCCCTACCTCCAAATGCATTTGTGAATAAGAACACAAAGCAGCTGCATTCATTTATTACACAACACAATGTATGGCCATAGCGCTCTAGCATAGTAGTTTCCAAATATCTCCATCCTACAAGAATGGTCTAGGTAAGAGTGAGAAATATGATAAGGAGGGGTGAGTGGAAGATGAGGTGCTAATAGAGAGGGGCAGGCAAGGGACAAGTTGAATAATGGTGAATGAGGCGGGGTCTAAAGGGAGGGATAAGGGCAAGAAGAGAGGAAGAAGAGCTCCACTCTCCAGGTCCCCTGGGGTCTATCCCCCTCCAGGTTGAAGAATACTGGTCTCGTGTGCCCCCTTCTCCAGGGAAAAGCAGGCAGCTATTTATCCAAGGGCTAGCATGTGAGGATAAGAGCTTACTTTACATGCTGCCTGAAAAGTGGGCAAAGTATTGAATCACACCAGACCCTGATGTGCTGACTTACAAAAGGGGGATGCTCAAGCCAAGTGAATCGAGGAGAAACTAGTTGGAGGACAGACAAAATGTGACCCACAAGAGAATCCTGTTAAGCCTCTGCCCCTCTTAGGCCACAAACTATAAGCCAGCATCTGGGCAAGACAAACTGGCAGGCAGAAGGAGAAATGGCCCAGCATCAGATGATACTGACAGACCCTTAACTGCGTTTAATGGTAAAGCTAGAAGCCATAGAGAATCACATTATTACTAATCCATAAAGTGTAGAGATATATACACATTTAAATTTGAAAGTTACAATTACACTAAAGAATAAAATGCACTTCTGAGGGCAAAAGGATTTTGGTTTGTTCGTTTTTACCAATACTACCTGTTGGCTGAGTTTTTTAAGGTAAGAGATAACACTGTAACTAAGTCCACAATCTAAATTATCTGATATCAGATTTGGAGCTCCATCATCCTTAGTACTTTCTTTAATGGCTATAAAAAAAAATACACAACAGTAAGAATAGAATAAATCTTAAATACTCAAAAGTTCAGTTATAAGGGGCAAGGGGACATGATTCATTTCTTAGAAGTCAAGGTGCTGCACATAAAACCAAACATGGAACATTAAAAAGTGGCAATGAAAATAGCAGAGAAGTAAGGAGCAGAACAAACATCAGAAGAGAGTGGGTAAGAAGAGCCAAGAGCAGCCAATGCAAACAAGTACATTGCTTTCAGTCTTAATCCCCATCACCAAATCACTTCCCACTGCGTCACATTGCAGAGCCCACACTTGCCATGGTAAATAGCAACATGCCCCACTTCCCCCTCCCAGCAATGGACCCACTGAAAACTCTGCCTTTTAACCTCTAGAAAGGTGGCATTAAGTTATGACAACGATCTTTGAAATGGCCTTGATCACCTTGATTACATGACCAGTTCAGAATCTTTATGCTTAGTTTTCTCAAAGTATAACAACCAGAATGAACCCAAACCATGATTTCTCCTCCTTGGATGCCCTCTAATGCGAATGCTTCCACATCGTGTTGTGTCAAGGATGCATTTAACTGTCAACAATGAATCATAATTTCTTTCAAATTTTATTTAAGGATTGAAATGCCACACTGAGCTTCTAGAGTTCAAAAGGGAAGTTGGTGTACATGAATTGAGACATTATTGGTTCTTACATTTCAGAATTACACTTGGGTAAGGTTAGTTGTAATAAGAGAAACATAGATGTGTTTACAACAATGACCATGGCAGTTAAAATAAAGGAAACAGAGAAAGACAATGCTCTTTTGTGCCGCCATGTTACCTTCTAAAACATACAAAGCCCAGAAGACAATGACGCACAAATGTTTGTAAATTAGTTATCTTCTTACAGGAGAAGACAATGAATCATCAAGACAGTTTAAATAGACATATATACATTACACAACACATGCAAAAAGTAGGCGAGGCAGTTATCTTCTTACAGGGGTTGCTTTCAGAACTCAAACAAGTCATCTGTAACACAAAATCAAGTAATTATGTTAGCCCAGAAACAGCTTGCAAGATCTGAAATCAAACAGCCAACATCCAGAAATCAGATCTTATTCTCATTAGGTGAACATTTATCTCATTGGCATTTATCTCCTCATCTTTCCTGGCTGTTACACCTACCAAAGTTATATAAAATGGTCTCCAACTTATAACAGGTCAATTTAACACTTAAAAAAAATTGATATGGTGGAAAGGAATACTTAATTCAAAGAACTGTATTTAAGCTTTAAGTTGCTTATTCCTCAGTTTAATGATATATGGTACAGAGCTATGGTCCAATGCTTGTGTAATGGGATGATCTGGGACCTAGGGGGTATGAGGCATTTTTGGATTTTAGATATGGTTTATTAGGGTTTAACTCATTATAAGTTTCTCTATAGATTCTAGCCGTATCTACTTACTATCTAAATAATGGCAATGACCAATTATACACCTATCTTTCCATTTGCTAAACTTCATAAGGTACAAATATTAAAATATAGTATTGATTTGATCCACTTGAGATACCTCTGCTGTATGCATTTTATTCTAATATAATAATTTTCACTGGTGATGCATAGTCACGGCTGATAAACAATGTCTCTTTTGTTTAAAACCAGAGATGGGCTAGGGACATGAGGGCTCGTGGCCTTTCAATCCCAGCAGAGCCAAGTGGATCTCTTGATCAAGGCTAGCCTGATCACAGGAGTGTTCAGGACAGCCAGGGCTACAGAGAAACCCCGGTCTGGGAGTTAGGGGAACTAAACCAACAAAGAAACCATACAGGGTGGGGCCCGTGATGGCTCAGGCATGGGTATGGTGTTGGCTTAATCTCAGAGCCACACAGGAAAGGAAAAAAACATTCTTCAACTTCTCACACAGATGCCATGGTGTGTGCACACCCCAGTCCTGTTTCTGATTTTTTTTTTTTTTTTTTTTGAGCTAAGGTCTCACTGTGTAACCTAGATAAGATTTAAATGTACCCAGCCAGGCCCCCTTCATTCATGATCCTTCTACCTCAGCCATCCGACGGCTGGGATTACAGGCATGCAGCACTATGCGTGCTTTACCATGCCTCTTGAACACCATGTGCACCCACATAACTCGAGGTATTTACCTCTACTATGTAGACGTTCCCTGTCTTTTAATATTCAAATACAATTGTTTTAGAAACCTAAATATGCACATTATGCATACTGCATGAAACTTCCAAACATCCTCTTTTATTTCTTCCACTGTGAGAAAAGATTTCTAACTTAATAATTCCAAATGGTCTCCCCAGCCATCACCAGCTACCGCCACACAGACTATAAAGCACAGTATCAACCCATCTTCTACTGTTCCTTTAAGTCATAAGGTAAATATTTTACTTAGAGGAAAAAACAGACATATATTCTCCACAAATAGGTCCATTCTTTAAGAGGCACTTTGCTTAAGAAAAGCAACTGTATACTTTTTTTCTCTTTATTGCCCTAATAAATTATTTACTCCCGATGAAATGAATTTCAATAAATTTACAAAGCCATAAAAGCAGGTCTTTTGTGCTTCTCCAGTAGAGTAGCAGAAAGCAGAAGGGATCAGAAGATCCCTGACCGAAGCTCTCAGGCCCTTTACAGCCCATTCCTATCTTAACAGGAATCAGCGAAACCCTGCTATACTGTGCTGTTTCTTGAAGTCATTTGACAATTATGTGGGAGTCTACAAGAGCTGGGCTGTAGCTCAGTAGGAGAGAACTTGCCTAGTCTGCTGAAGAGCTTGTGTTTGATCCCTGACAGTGAAAAAAACCTGACAATAGACTAAATCAGCTTCTAGACAGAGCATTTGGCTTTGTCAGAAATAGTAAGGATGGTTGAGTGTCCTTATTTGTCCTTACGTGTCTCCTGCCTTTCCTATAAAGAAACATCTTTCAGCTCAGTGCCTATACTTAGTAACAATGTCTTTATTTATTTAATTGTTTTTACTTACTCACTTTACATCCCATTCACTGCCCACCTCCCGGTTGTCCCCTCCCACAATCCTTCACCCACTCCCCCTCCCCTTCTCCTCTGAATGAGCGCTCCCCTCCCCCTCCATTCTGGCACTTTAAGTCTCTGCCAGACTAGGCACGTCCTCTCCCACTGAGGCCAGACAAGGCAGCCCAGCTAAAAGAACATATTCCACAGACAGGCAACAGCTTTTAGGATAGCCCTGTTCCAGTTGTTCGGGAACCACATTAAGGCCAAGCCACACATCTGCTACATATGTGTGGGGAGGCCCAGGTCCAGCCTGTGCATGTTCTTTGGCTGGTGGTTCAGAATTTGACAGCCCCAAGGGTCCATACTAGTTGACTCTGTTGGTCTTCCTGTGCAGTTCCTATCCTCTTTGGGGCCACAATCCTTCCTCCTATTCTTCCATAAGAATCCCCAAGTTCCATCCACTAGCAAGAGTATTTTGTAAACAGAAATTTTATTCAGGGAGTAGATCCGATAGTAAATGCTTTTGTTACAATAATAATAATAATAATAATAATAATAATAATAATAATAGAAATCTTTGAAAGACATTAATAGAGCATGCTTAGGACATAAATTGTGGTGATGTTTTATTATATATAGCTTTTTGTATGTCAATCCTCGTGCGATAAGATGGGCCAAAAGTATATTCTTCTAACATTGTTTACAGTCTAAATAGAAGTTACACCATTTTCTTTACTATATATCTGTGGAAACTGAGATCATATTTAAGATAGGGGAGAGAGTACACAAAATAGAAACATATTTTGTTAGTAATCCAAGAAAGATGTATTTATTTCTATTAATGTGCACGACTGTTTTGCCAACATGTCTGTGCATCATGTTCATGCAGTGCTCTCAGAGGCCAGTAGAGGGTGCCCTGTCCTTGGAACTGGCGTTCTAGATAGTTGTAAGCTGGCGAACTGGCCTCTTCTGGAAGTGCAGCAAGCCCCAGCCCCTTTATTTGTAATCTTCCTATCGTCTATGGTAGATCAGATACTTTCTACTAGTAGCAACTGTTACAAAGAAGATATGTTCAGACTGCACTAAAATATAAAGTCTCTAAAATACACAGAGCCACCATGCTGATTTATTCATGATGACCTACTTTTAAATTCCTTAAATAGCAACAAAGTACTGCCTTTTCAGTGCATTGCATAGTGACAGTAGCACCATGATCAAATTCTGTAAATGCTTCATCTCTTATGCAAAAAATTTAGAAACTCTCACCAGAAAAACAAAACAAACAAACAAAAAACTCAAAACTTTACAACTAGCAGGATGTTGTGTAGTATGGTAATGTAGTATGGTATCCCTGTAAACCAATACAGCCAATCAAGTGATTCAGAAAGATATGACATCAACTTACGGCCTTCACAGTATGTATACACACGGGCATGTAACACACACACACACACACACACACACACACACACACACACTAGTTTTCTAGGGTAGTCAGTCTCATCTACAGATAAACTAAATATGGAGAAGGGAAGGTGATTAATAGAGCTTGCACTTTGAAGAGCAGCAAAGATCAGGTATCTATCTCTTCTATTTGCTGTACAAACAAAAATGAAAAAGAATGATGCTTTATCTTTCCAAATCAGTTTTTATACCCTTACTTATGCTGGTATTTGTCGTTCTCCGATGGTATTTGAAATGCCTATTCATCTTTTATCTGCCTAGCATTTCTGCCATATTTTTAAGATGATTAAGTAACAGATAGTTTACTCACCTAAAAGAGGAAGTAAAACTGGGTAGTTGTAAGGCATCACAAAGAGGTTTACACAAGTTAAAGTTGTACTAGCTTTTAAATAACCAAATGGATATCCAAGCTCATTGTATTTTGAGCTGCTGGTGACAAACACCTAAGAAGAACATGAGGCAATGTACAGTTATGGCAAATAATCACTTTTGCATACAACCAAGAGCATAGCAACACCCCACAACAACATCTGTGGCACAACACCTCAAAAAATAGACCAGGTATTTTTGCATAGGGCTATGTAAAAATAAAGTGCTTCAATATGAATGTTCAAAGTATAGACACTCCATCATTATATTACAAGGGAAAGTAGATGGTACAGTAACCAGGTAACTACTCAGAGACCCCCCAGGACACATCAGTAAGACTGGAAATACGTTTGCTTAGTAGAATGATGCTAAATAGTATTCCAAAAAGCAGGGCCGTTCATATGACTATGTAAGCCGTCCTCACACACACTAGCATTGTCCTGAATTCTCATTAGTAGAGTAACCTATTAGTAAACAGGAACTAGTGTAAAATCCCAAGGCAGCTAGGAGATGCTTTCTTTCAATCTGGAATGCATTCTCTTGGCTACACCGAACTTAAAGGCTAGAATGTTAGTTATATTCTTTGGACTCTGAGCTAGTATGTATTGTATTGTCAGCTTCCACACACTTGACACACTGTGCCAGAGTCCTCTAGCCATCATGCTTTATCTGTGATCCTTGTTTAGACTCTTTGGTCCAAATGGGGAAGCCAGTATTAACTTTTAGAGACCTAGTTCTCTCCCTTCTAAAAGACCTTTCATAGGATTCCCTTAACAACAGCCATTTACCACATTAGTTCTTCAATAGCACCTGAGTTCGGGAAATTCTTCTTAAATTTAGTTATTACAAAAATATACAATGTGGTGGTACACAACTTTAATCACAACACTCACGAGGCAGAGGCAGGTGGATCTCTGTGAGCTTCAGGCCAAAGTAGTCTATATAGTGAGTTCCAGGACAGCCAGGGCTATGCAGAGAGACCCTGTCTTGATAAACAACAAAACGAACAACCCCCCATCAAAAAAGAAATTTCTGTTATGTAATTGATGGCTCCATAAAACACAAGCAGTACTGAAAATTATTCTTTTAGATTTTTGTTGCAATTCAAACTTTAATATAAAGAGGTAACTATAATAAAAAGGGCATATTTATTTCATAAGAACAAGAAGAAACGATACATCAAGAAAAATGAAATATTATGTGTGTGCATGTGCAGGTACATGTGTATATACAGGTGTGCAAATATATATATATATATATATATATATATATATATATGCACGTGTATAGACCTCGAGATTAATGTTGAGTGTTGTCTTCGAGTGCTCTCCACCTTATTTTTTGAGACATACTCTCTCACTGAACCTCGAGCCAGCCTGGCTGACCAGTGAGCTCCCTCCTGTCTCTACCTGTCCATGCTAGAATTAAAGGTACATGTAGTCAACGGACCTTTTTTTAACATTGTGTACTGGGATCGAACTGAAGTCCTCATGGATGGGGGAGCAAACACTTTACTGACTGAGCCTTTCCTCCAGCTTGATTCAAAACTTTCTCTACAACAGTTCTGAGGAGTTTCCTGGGTCTTTGTTTATTCTTTTTTCAGTCACACAAATCAATCAAATAGGGTTAGTATATGGTCAGGACAAGGATGATGGTATTTGAGATGCTGTGAAGGAGTGAAAAGAAAATGTATTTAAGAAAAAAGGTGTGATTTGTAATTTTATATAATTTTGTGGTAGAAATTCAAACCTTCTATCATTAAGTTAGTCGTCTATTGTCCACATTTCTAGAATTTTAGGAGTAAACAAGTATACAGCTTGGTGAATATTCCAGAAAAGAACAGGAGGGAGTTGCTGGTCCTCCTCTGCTCCTTGACCTAGGTGTTGTCTACATTACAAGAAACCCAATCGTGTTCCTTTCTGGTTTCTTACATGGGAGGAGGAAACATTATTCTGGCTTCTGACAGAGGAAGGTAACTTGAGTTATCTATATAGAAAAGTCCAAGTGTACAATATGGACTCTTTCTTGTTTGACTTCTGTTCAGTTCTGTAGTTGAAATGTTGTTTCTTCACTCTTTCCACCTGATTTAAGCCTGTTGCTCTTCTAGCCTGAGCACCTTGAAAGAACTCATGTAGTATATGTGTACTGTGTATAGTGGTTTCACATTTTAGACCCAATCAGATGGAAGTCTGAAAGAGTTCCCTGTGTCAATAGAACCCCAAACTTACTGCCCGGTATGTGGTCTTATAGTTCAGTAATGGCACAAACATTCTTATAATATAATGTAAGATTTTTGCTGTATCCAAATAAAAAGGCCATGACTAGAATTTTACAAGTCAAATTCCACAGGCAACTGTGCTAAGCAGTGAGCAAGTGTTTCTTCCTGCGGTGCAGTACTTAGAAAAACCAGGGAACGGGATCTCTGCACATTCCTCGTCTAAGCAAATTCCCAGTCTACACATCAGTAGGGTTTAACAAAACTATATTTTAATCGCATTATATTCATAGAGAAGGTAATTTCAGAGTTTCTGGTTCTTGGCCCCAAATATTCAGGACTCCTTATTTGTCAAGTTCAAAATAAGAGCTGGGAGTCTTGCTCATACCTGAATCGAATCACACCCTGTAGGTTAATGACTCTTAATCTGGGAAATAGATATGAACTGGTCTACCTAACCACTAATCCTCCAATACATGACTTCTTCAGACTCTACGTCCACAAATGCCAATGTACAGTACATTAATGTTTCCTCCTTTCTAAAATTATTTGCTTGCCTGTGTTGTTTATTTCATAGCATGTTTAAAAAGCACTATAAGTATCGCCAAATTTG